>NC_092155.1:75456167-75461167 GCF_045791955.1 Oncorhynchus clarkii lewisi
GATTTTATTTTTTTTGCTGAGTTTATGACCATAACCCTTGATCATGATCATGACTCTTGTGTTGTTAAGAGCCCTGTCACTCAATCTGTACATTAACACACGTCGCTTGCGGTATGGTTTTGGACGCATATGGACCTTATCGTTTATATCAACCAGACAGCATTTCCCCCCCCAAAAAACACAAAACAAAGGTTAAATTGATACACACCTTTGATAGGGTTAGTGTTCCCATACGGACATATCTCCATGTCACTGTGCTTGTTTATGGAAGACAAGAGGCAACAACCTGTGCTAATTAGCTATCTAGCGTGCTTCAAATACCTGTGTGTAAACTAACCCAGGAAGGGTAGCGTAAGTGTAGTTTTGTCAGATGGAGTCACTGATAGCTGTATGGATCTGTGCAAAAACTGCTACAGTATCTTGAAATTTGAAGGATTCTTTCTTGCCGATGAAAGAGCCATACGTTTCGAAAAGCTGTATTGAAAGCGATGGATTATTGACGTTTCTGAAACGTTAAAACACAGCGTCCGGATTGAAGTTGACTTGGTAATCGTGGGCGCAGCTAATAGCTGAAAACTGCATGGAGAAGGCAGAATGGCGTCTAGAGTTTGAGAGCGAACATGACCCAAGCATGGCAGGCTAACATGGCTAACTAACAAGCACCAGCTGATTCAGTTAGTTAGCCTTCCAGATTCATTTTACAGCGGCCGAGCAGGGCTAGCTAATTTGAACCCAGATCTGATTTGCTTAGTCAGTTAGTTAGCTGGCTCCCTGCAGCTAGTTGGGGCTAAAGCACATACCTAAGGAACCTTTGACAACATTCTCAGTCTTTTTTAATAAGGTCTGACTTCGGCCCATGTCCAGCCAGGGAATCTCCAGGGAAGAAGCGCCCAGGGAAACCACGCCCCCCTCAGATGGTTTGCTTACGTAGCAGGTTATGGGGAATTGACGTAGCAGGTTATGGGGAACTGACGTAGCAGGTTATGGGGAACTGACGTAGCAGGTTATGGGGAATTGACGTAGCAGGTTATGGGGAATTGACGTAGCAGGTTATGGGGAATTGACGTAGCAGGTTATGGGGAATTGACGTAACAGTTTATGGGGAATCGACGTAGCAGGTTATGGGGAATCGACGTAGCAGGTTATGGGGAATCGACGTAGCAGGTTATGGGGAATCGACGTAGCAGGTTATGGGGAATCGACGTAGCAGGTTATGGGGAATCGACGTAGCAGGTTAGGGGGAATCGACGTAGCAGGTTATGGGGAATCGACGTAGCAGGTTATGGGGAATCGACGTAGCAGGTTATGGGGAATCGACGTAGCAGGTTATGGGGAATCGACGTAGCAGGTTATGGGGAATCGACGTAGCAGGTTATGGGGAATCGACGTAGCAGGTTATGGGGAATCGACGTAGCAGGTTATGGGGAATCGACGTAGCAGGTTATGGGGAATCGACGTAGCAGGTTATGGGGAATCGACGTAGCAGGTTATGGGGAATCGACGTAGCAGGTTATGGGGAAACGACGTAGCAGGTTATGGGGAATCGACGTAGCAGGTTATGGGGAATCGACGTAGCAGGTTATGGGGAATTGACGTAGCAGGTTATGGGAATGAGGTTAAGTTTACGAAAAGGGTTCAGGTTCTGTTACAGTCAATGCTACAGGGCTCCCAAGTGGCACAGAGGTCAAAGGCACTGGATCCCAGTTCAAGAGGCGTTACTGCAGTTAATCTTTATTTAACTAGTCAGTTAAGAACAAATTATTATTTTACAATGGACGACGCTGGGCCACACATTGCTTGTGGTTTCCTTGGAACCAATGAATGTCACATGGTTCTAGCTATAAAATACGTAAAATAATAAATTTGACATGTGACAAACATCGACGACAACCAGCTAGTTTACGATGTCACCGGTCAGATTTAATTTAAAAATACAGATTTGTTCAACTCTCCGGGGTCCTTGGTTAGGTGGCTATCCTCAAATAGAATAATGTTTAGTTCTCTAGCTAACGTCATCTGTAAAAAATAAAAAATAAATATAATAGGTGGTTTGCTAATGCATCGTGGCCTGGTTTTTAAATCCAACTAAATTACCAGCAACCTTCCAGAAAATAAAGATCGGAGGACTGAAACGGTAAAGCGGATAATCTCTTGCTACCGCATCAAAAGAACACAGCATCTATATAGATTTAGCAGCTTCTAGTTAGCATGCTAGCTACCGTCAGACACTATTCATAGCTAACTGTTAACTAGCATGGCCACGGGATACGAAATGTGCTATCAAATGCAGTTCTTACCGTATATTTGTGCACCGCTGATGTCCGATTTGTGGTATTGAAAAGGTTGCTAACTATAATACTTGTATCCCAAAGCAGCAGTTCATGCTAGTTTGTTTGGCTTTGACAATCATTCAAAAAAAACATGTCGTCAAACTAGCAAGCTAAACTAGAAACACCACTGTCTGTCTGTATGTCTATCTCATAGAGATCTATAAAATAACTAGAAGGAAAACTTGTCATAAACTCTCTACGTTCCAGAATGGGTTGGGATGAAAATGGCAGCCATCTTGGTCAGGGAGAAATCCAAACCAGCCTAATTAGAATGAATGGCATGTAAAAGTAGAGGCATAATCCAGATTTTTACTTATGCAGGAAAGTAAAAGTAAAGGATGTGATGTATTGCGTAATAGAATTGTCAACCTAAAATATTGTCATATATATTGTAATAAATATAGTTTATACAGGGTTTTATACCAACTTTCAGAATAAATATACTAAAGTATATATAAACAGACCATACATTTTCATGGAAAGCTGTGAGTGATATTATTATGATACAATATATATTAACAACTTGTAGAAGTCCTGTCATCAAATGATTTCAGCCGGTGTATGGCTGTGGACTGAATGCATTGTTTGAATGGAGTATTGGCAGTTAATTTGAAACATGTATGGAATCATTCCTCTAAAGCTGTCTGGCTAGCTAACAAACATACAGTGCAGGTACCTTCTTCAAATTCATTATTTTACACAATATCTTATCACAGGACTGTCATGGTTGACCAACTCCCTGACCAAAATGGCTGACAATAATATCTTTAAAGAAGGTTCCAGGCCATTCTAGTAGTATAAAGCTATAGCCAATCCCTCCGACGTCTTGCTCTCGATGGTTTGTCGCAAACTGACGTGCGCGCACCCTGGTGTTAAAAAGTAGGCGGTACGAGGGAATCCGTTCCGAGTGACGTAATCACGAAAACATTAAAAGGTTTCTTCCAAAACCTTTCTAGAACATACCTGGCCTACCCTTCTACATTTCTACTTACTAGAAGTCAATTATTACAAGTCTTGGACATGTCTTCGGATTAGATTTAGGAACAATGTATCAATGGGTCTAACCTCCTGACATTGTTTGAGAAGTTATCTTATTTACCAAATCCTTCATGTTTAAACGTGAAGTTAAGATCTTTTTTTTAAATTACACTCATATAACAATACAAACTGAAATCCACGAGCATACAACATATGAATGTATAAGAGCAACAGCATTTAAAAAATACTAATGTCCTGCGGTCTTAAAGTGACTCATTAATCAAATTTTAATCAAAATATGAGATTGGTGACCTCGTGTATGGATATATAGACTTTTCTCTTCTGTCAAACAGGTAGGACTACCTAATTTCTAAAACAGGAAGAAATAGGCTCCAACACAAAGCCCTCTTGTTAGTAAAGTCTAATTCAAATGAATACGGTTCAAATGAATTAGGCTATGCCTACTCGAATTTGCCTACTTTCAGCACCACGAGCTGTCCATTTCCGACTGATTGTGCCGCAGCTGCTGCTTCACGTTTCAGCACTCTGTAAGGTACTCGTATCACGGTTATTGCGAGGTCAATAACTCTGATAAATATATAATGGGCAAGAAACAAATTGTTTTAGAAAATAATATTATAGTAGTAGCAAGCTATTAAAGTTGACCTCCGTTCCTCCTCATCTTCTGAAAAAAGAAAAGGAGAACCGTACACGCTGGGAGCTCAGATGCAGACATTTACGAGTAACAAAAATCACAATAATCACAAGAATGGCTTCAGATCCAAGTCTAGGTTAAGACCGACGGGAGAAATGGTCTTTAAATTAAAGATCCAGGGATGCTCTCGTTTTAACAGTACATTTTCGGTCACCACCTCTCCTACGGAGGGTGACACGTTCGATTCCGACATAACGTAGGGACGAAATCAAGTGGTTCGCTTCCAAAAAAGTGATCCGCAGCTGGGTATTTCGGGTTTTTGCACATAATGGTGATAAGATGCTCGCGCTTTGTTTTACCCACATTTTTACCACAAGCTATAAGATAAATAACTGCCTTAGTGGAGCACGTGATAACACCTTGGATTGGGATCTGTTTCCCTGTTTGAACGATCTACATTTATAGGCGCCATTGTATTGAGCACAGCCGTTACACTTGTCGTTTCCATCCAGTAGAGGTAGACGTTGTATGGGGATATTTTGGGGTGGTAAATCAGAGTTTACCAATTGATCTCTTAGATTTCTGCCCCGCCAGAATACAACCAAGGGAGGGTCAGAAAACACATTACCGAACGTGCGAATGTTTGTGAACGATTCCCTTAATTTGTTCAGAACACTTTGAATAGCGAGTAGTTTGAACGCAAGAATGCTTATTTTTGCGAGACTGCCCCTGAAAGAGATGTCTCGATTTGTTTTGAATTTTGTCAATGTCAGTATTGATCTGACCATATTTTGTACCTCCTTTGATTTTCTTTGCGTCTCAGACATATTTCTGACAAAATCGGATTGATTTTTTTGCAAAGATCTGGGGAAGGGTACCAAAAAACGTCTGTAGCAATGAAGGTCCCCAAGAACACAGTAGCCTCCATCATTCTTAAATGGTAGAAGTTTGGAACCACCAAGACACTTCATAAAGCTGGCTGTCCGGCCAAACTGACCAATCCGGGTGAAGGGCCTTGGTCAGGGAGGTGACCAATA
>NC_092155.1:75463667-75551167 GCF_045791955.1 Oncorhynchus clarkii lewisi
GTTTATATTGATCCTTTAAAACAGTTGGAAACAATGCTGTGGAACGTTCAGGTAAAAATACACACTACATCGCCAAAAGTATGTGGACACCTGCTCGTCGAACTTCTCATTCCAAAATCATGGACATTAATATGGAGTGTTGGTTCCCCTTTTCCTGCTATAACAGCCTCCTCTCTTCTGGGAAGGTTTTCCACTTGATGTTGGAACATTGCTGCGGGGATTTGCTTCCATTCAGCCACAAGAGCATTAGTGAGGTTGGCCACTGATGTTGGGTGATTAGGCCTGGCTCCCAAAGGTGTTCGATTTGGGTTGAGGTCAGGGCTCTGTGCAGGCCAGTCAAGTTCTTCAATACCGATCTCAACAAACCATTTCTATGTGGACCTCATGGGGGAATTGTCACGCTGAAACAGGAAAGGGCCTTCACCAAACTGTTGCCACAAAGTGGGAAGCACAGAATCGTCTAGAATTTAATTGTATACTATAGAGTTAAGATTTCCCTTCACTGGAACTAAGGGGCCCAAACCATGAAAAACAGCCCCAGACCATTATACCTCCTCCAAACATTACAGTTGGCACTATACATTTTTGGCAGGTAACGTTCTCTTGGCATCCTTATAACTCAGATTCATCAGTCGGACTGCCAGATGGTTAAGCGGGGATTTATCACTATTTCACTATCACAGAGAAGGCGTTTCCACTGTTCCAGAGACAATGGTGTTGAGTTTTACACCACTCCAGTCAACGCTTGGCATTGCACACGGTGATCTTAGTCTTGTGTACGGCTGCTTGGTCATGGAAACCCATTTCATAAAGTTCCCGACGAACAGTTATTGTGCTGACGTTGCTTCCAGAGGCAGTTTGAAACTCAACACTGAGTGTTGCAACCGAGGACAGACGATTTTTTACGCCCTACGCGCTTCAGCACTCTGCTGTCCCGTTCTGTGAGCTTGTGTGGCCTTCCACTTTGCGGCCGAGACATTGTTGCTCCTAGACGTTTCCCCTTCACAATAACAGCACTTACAGCTGACCGGGGCAGCTCTAGCAGGGCCAAAAAGTTATTCCCCTTGTCAGCAACGGGTGTGTGCTGAAATAGCTGAATCCACTAAATTAAATGGGTGTCCACATACTTTTGGCTAGGTAGTGTATATGACATAGAACACACATACCTCTGACATGTACAATACAGAATCACATCATCAGCTCTATTCATGACATTTCTATTGGCTCCATAACGTTTTTCCTAATGAACGTGGCCCACGGGTGTATTGTTGCAGATACAAAGTTTTCAGACAGAAATGTAACAACGTTCTGTAACGTTGTCGTATTGAGTTTGGCCCTGCATTAGCCGGGTGAACAGGGCTGAACAGGGCTAAACCAGGGGTAAACAGGGCTAAACCAGAGGGAACAGGGCTAAACCAGGGGGAACAGGGTTAAACCAGGGAGAACAGTGCTAAACCAGGGGGAACAGGGCTAAACCAGGGGTAACAGGGCTAAACCAGGGGTAACAGGGCTAAACCAGGGGTAACAGGGCTAAACCGGGTGTAACAGGGCTAAACCGGGTGTAACAGGGCTAAACCAGGTGTAACAGGGCTAAACCAGGGGGAACAGGGCTAAACCAGGGGGAACAGGGCTGAACCGGGTGTAACAGGGCTAAACCAGGGGGAACAGGCCATACCGGGTGTAACAGGGCTAAAAGAGGTCTACATGGCTGGACAGCCCTGTGTGCCCACAGCTCCGTGTACTAACAGGGGTTTAGACAGCACGGCTGGTCGCTGGTTCAGGACGGCTCTCCGAACACAACCATGGAAGGAGGGCAGGGCAGCGGGGAGGCCCGGCACATCAACGCCATCTAGAGGAGAGGAGAATACAAGTTGAAATGCAGAAAGATAGTTATAGTTCTTTATGTTCGAGACGGAAGGTTTAGACGTTGTCTGTTATTTTTTTGAAATAAATTATTTTTAAAACATTCTCATGTTTGAGGTTGTACATTAGTCTTTCCTTCACCATTCACACTGTAAAATACTCTGTCTAGAAAATTATGAAAATCACTGAATAGTTTTGTGATCCCCCCCCCCCCCCGACAGCTAATAATATATATATTTTTTAATCACAAAATTACTTCTGAATATGTGTATGGAATTAATATCCGATTAGCTCCAGTGTTTGACAGAGTAAGGTCAGGAAAGGTAGGGTTCAACAGAAGGTATTTTTGATGGAGAAAGGGAGATGTGCTCACCTGGTACTCCCCCCAGGTACACAGTCTCCTTGGCCCCTGAGGATCGGCCCTTCTTGGGCCCCACACTGTGTTCACTGGCTGCATCCACATGGAGCTGCAGCACGTTGCTCTTCTTCATGACTACGGGGCGAACAGCCAATGGCAACAACATTAGTAGAAGACTGGTTTGAATTGAATAAAATGTATTGATCCCAAGTTTAGTAACATAGATGATGCTATAATGTTTTCCCAGTGCAAATCTACACTGAACAAAAAAATATAAAAACGCAACATGTAACAATTTCAAAGATTTTACTGAGTTACAGATCATATAAGGAAATCTGTCAATTAAAATAAATAAATTAGGTCCTAATCTATGGATTTCACATGACTGGGAATACAGATGTGCATCTGTTGGTCACAGATATTAAAAAGCTAGGGACGTGGATCAGAAAACCAGTCAGTATCTGGTGTGACCACCATTTGCCTCATGCAGCGCGACACATCTCCTTCACATAGAGTTGATCAGGCTGTTGATTGTGGCCTGTGGAATGTTGTCCCACTCCTCCTTAATGGCTGTGTGAAGTTGCTGGATATTGGAGGGAACTGTTGTACAGGACTATCCAGAGCATCCCAAACATGCTCAATGGGTGACATGTCTGGTGAGTATGCAGGCCATGGAAGAACTGGGACATTTTCAGCTTCCAGGAATTGCGTCCAGATCCATGTGACATGGGGCTGTGCATTATCATGTTGAAACATGAGGTGATGGAGGTGGATGAATGGCACGACAATGGGCCTCAGGATCTCTTCACGGTGTCTCTATGCATTCAAATTGCCATCGATAAAATGCAATTGTGTTCGTTGTCTGTAGTTTATGCCTGCACATACCATAACCAGCATGGGGCCCCCTGTTCACAACGTTGACATCAGCAAACCGTACAGTTGTTAGTCCGGTTGGATGTACTGCCAAATTCTCTAAAACGATATTGGAGGCGGCTTATGGTAGAGAAATGAACATTCAATTCTATGGCAACATTGTCAGCATGCCAGTTGCACGCTCCCTCAAAACTTGAGACATCTGCGTGACAAAACTGCACATTTTAGAGTGGGCTTTTATTGTCCCCACACAAGGTGTACCTGTGTAATGACCATGTTGTTTAATCAGCTTCTTGATATGCCACACCTGTCAGGTGGATGGATTATATTGGCAAAGGAGAAATGCTCACTAACAGTGATGTAAACAAATTTGTGCACAACATTTGAAATAAATAATATTTTTGTGCGTATGGAACATTTCTGGGATCTTTTATTTCAGCTCATGAAAACAATGACCAACACTTTACATGTTGCGTTTATATTTTTGTTCAGTGTAATATTGTGAGGAAACTATAGTGCTAAGGGAAGAGATACAATTCATTCCTTGACGATAAAGACCAAAGTGTGTGAGCACTAAACAGGCTACACCTGTATCTGTATCTGTAAGCTACAACTCACCTGTATCTGTATCTGTAAACCACAACTCACCTGTATTTGTATCTGTAAACCACAACTCACCTGTATCTGTAAACCACAACTCACCTGTATCTGTAAGCTACAACTCACCTGTATCTGTATCTGTAAGCTACAACTCACCTGTATCTGTAACTAAGCTACAACTCACCTGTATCTGTATCTGTAAGCTACAACTCACCTGTATCTGTATCTGTAAGCTACAACTCACCTGTATCTGTAACTAAGCTACAACTCACCTGTATCTGTAACTAAGCTACAACTCACCTGTATCTGTATCTGTAAGCTACAACTCACCTGTATCTGTATCTGTAAGCTACAACTCACCTGTATCTGTATCTGTAAACCACAACTCACCTGTATCTGTATCTGTAAACCACAACTCACCTGTATCTGTAAGCTACAACTCACCTGTATCTGTAAGCTACAACTCACCTGTATCTGTATCTGTAAACCACAACTCACCTGTATCTGTATCTGTAAACCACAACTCACCTGTATCTGTATCTGTAAGCTACAACTCACCTGTATCTGTAACTAAGCTACAACTCACCTGTATCTGTACCTAAGCTACAACTCACCTGTATCTGTAACTAAGCTACAACTCACCTGTATCTGTAACTAAGCTACAACTCACCTGTATCTGTAACTAAGCTACAACTCACCTGTATCTGTAACTAAGCTACAACTCACCTGTATCTGTAAGCTACAACCCACCTGTATCTGTAAGCTACAACTCACCTGTATCTGTATCTGTAAGCTACAACTCACCTGTATCTGTATCTGTAAGCTAGAACTCACCTGTATCTGTAACTAAGCTAGAACTCACCTGTATCTGTAACTCAGCTAGAACTCACCTGTATCTGTAACTCAGCTAGAATTCACCTGTATCTGTAACTCAGCTAGAATTCACCTGTATCTGTAACTCAGCTAGAACTCACCTGTATCTGTAACTAAGCTACAACTCACCTGTATCTGTAAGCTACAACTCACCTGTATCTGTATCTGTAAGCTACAACTCACCTGTATCTGTATCTGTAAGCTAGAACTCACCTGTATCTGTAACTAAGCTACAACTCACCTGTATCTGTATCTGTAAGCTACAACTCACCTGTATCTGTATCTGTAAGCTACAACTCACCTGTATCTGTATCTGTAAGCTAGAACTCACCTGTATCTGTAACTAAGCTAGAACTCACCTGTATCTGTAACTCAGCTAGAACTCACCTGTATCTGTAACTCAGCTAGAATTCACCTGTATCTGTAACTCAGCTAGAATTCACCTGTATCTGTAACTCAGCTAGAATTCACCTGTATCTGCAACTCAGCTAGAACGCACCTGTATCTGTAACTAAGCTAGAACTCACCTGTATCTGTAACTAAGCTAGAATTCACCTGTATCTGTAACTAAGCTAGAACTCACCTGTATCTGTAACTAAGCTAGAACTCACCTGTATCTGTAACTAAGCTAGAATTCACCTGTATCTGTAACTCAGCTAGAATTCACCTGTATCTGTAACTCAGCTAGAATTCACCTGTATCTGTAACTAAGCTAGAACTCACCTGTATCTGTAACTCAGCTAGAATTAACCTGTATCTGTAACTCAGCTAGAACTCACCTGTATCTGTAACTAAGCTAGAATTCACCTGTATCTGTAACTCAGCTAGAATTCACCTGTATCTGTAACTGTAAGCTAGAACTCACCTGTATCAGTAACTGTAAGCTAGAACTCACCTGTATCAGTAACTGTAAGCTAGAACTCACCTGTATCTGTAACTCAGCTAGAATTCACCTGTATCTGTAACTTAGCTAGAATTCACCTGTATCTGTAACTGTAAGCTAGAACTCACCTGTGATACTGTGCCAGCGTCCGTCACACAGGGATTCCTCTGGTGTGAAAGAGGTGGAGAAGAGGTTTCCGCGACCACTGTTCACTGTGACTGTCACCTGTAGAGGACACCACATTATACAGTCATTATACACACTCTTTCATTGTACATATGACTCTGTCTGAAACTGAAGAAAACTGTCTAGGTAGTCCTAAAACAACAGAACACTTAGTTAATCGTACCTCTCCCTGGTTGAGGTAGAGACTGAGCTGTTGTCCAGACCCAGCATGCAGCAGGAGACCAGAGTCAGACACCAGCCGTACCTCCAGCCTGACCTCTAGGTCCCGCCCTAACACCAGGCCTTCATCTAGACACAGAGACATGGAGAGATTAGCCAGTGTGTTTAAGATTTTATGGGTCAATATTCCTTTTGTTGTGCTCTGTCCTGTCTCATAATCCCAGAGAATGTCTCTCCAATAGTCTCTCCTAGATCCTTTTCCAAATCCTTGGCCTCTTTGACAAACATTTTAAATTGCAACCAAATAATTTTAGAGGAGAGGAGAGAGAGGAGAGGAGGTATACTGTACCTATAGCCATGTGTCCTCCCTGGGAGGAGAGGAGGTATACTGTACCTATAGCCATGTGTCCTCCCTGGGAGGAGAGGAGGTATACTGTACCTATAGCCATGTGTCCTCCCTGGGAGGAGAGGAGGTATACTGTACCTATAGCCATGTGTCCACCCTGGGAGGAGAGGAGGTATACTGTACCTATAGCCATGTGTCCTCCCTGGGAGGAGAAGTATGCCCCAGGCTGCAGAGTGGTCTGGAAGCAAGGAACAACCCCCAGGCTTGTGGAGGGATTGTCTATGCTCTCCTCATTCAGCTCCAGGTCCCTCACACAGCCCACAAACCCTCCAGGACCTGGCACCTATGTAGTGAAAGAGATGGGCAGTACACCGTAGAACAGTTTCAATAAGGTATATATTTCTCTGTACTGTAGAGACACACACACACACACACACACACACACACACACACACACACACACACACACACACACACACACACACACACACACACACACACACACACACACACACACACAATGAGCACTGTTAAAGCCAAGAGCATTATGACTTTACAACTGACTGGAAGAAGCATTGAGACAAATCTAATTTTATTTGTCACATGCTCCGAATACAACAAGTGTAGACTTTACCGTGAAATGCTGAATACAACAAGTATAGACTTTACCGTGAAATGCTGAATACAACAAGTATAGACTTTACCGTGAAATGCTGAATACAACAAGTATAGACTTTACCGTGAAATGCTTTACTTACAAGCCCTTAACCAACAGTGCAGTTCAAGAAGAAGAACATATTTACCAAGTAGACTAAAATAAAAAGTAACACAATGAGAATAACGAGGCTTCATACAGGGGGCACCGGTACTGAGTCAGGGTGGAGGCTATATACAGGGTGTTACGGTACAGAGTCAATGTGGAGGCTATATACAGGTGGTACCGGTACAGAGTCAATATGGAGGCTGTTTACAGGGTGTTACGGTACAGAGTCAATGTGGAGACTATATACAGGGAGTACCGGTACAGAGTCAATGCGGAGGCTGTTTACAGGGTGTTACGGTACAGAGTCAATGTGGAGACTATATACAGGGGGTACCGGTACAGAGTCAATGCGGAGGCTATATACAGGGGGTACTGGTACTGAGTCAATGTGGAGGCTATATACAGGGGGTACTGGTACTGAGTCAATGTGGAGGCTATATACAGGGAGTACTGGTACTGAGTCAATGTGGAGGCTATATACAGGGGGTACTGGTACAGAGTCAATGTGGAGGCTATATACAGGGGGTACTGGTACAGAGTCAATGTGGAGGCTATATACAGGGAGTACTGGTACAGAGTCAATGAGGAGGCTATATACAGGGGGTACTGGTACCGAGTCAATGTGGAGGCTATATACAGGGAGTACTGGTACAGAGTCAATGAGGAGGCTATATACAGGGGGTACCGGTACAGAGTCAATGTGGAGGCTATATACAGGGAGTACTGGTACTTTCCCACTGACTGGAGGAAGCACAATGTTGATATAGTAGCTATTTTTAAATTAATCTTTCCTCAAATGCTTTCTCCTCCTCACAATGTAATGGACTTTCTCCTCCAATAGGGAAGGGGGAGAGGGGATAGGATGAAAACAATGGAATTGCCGAAAAATGTACTGAGATTGAGTCGAATTCCTCGTGTCTCCACTGTGAATGTGACGGCCGTAGTACCGTGAGAAGTGAGCTGGCGACTGCTGAGGGAACTCCTCCGATGTAGAGAGGGGAACTGAGGGGTGTTTTCTCCCCTCCCGAGACCCTCTTAGACTGGGTATTGATCCCATCAACAATCAAACTGGCCATCTCTCCCTCCCGCTTCACAAACACCTGGTGGGGGAAAAAAATACATGTTGGTATTACACTGGTCTGTTACTGACGGTGCCAGGACTTAGAACACACACAGATACACACAGATACACACAGATACACACACAGATACACACACAGATACACACAGATACACACAGATACACACAGATACACACAGATACACACACAGATACACACAGATACACACAGATACACACAGATACACACACAGATACACACCCAGATACACACCCAGATACACACACAGATACACACACAGATACACACACAGATACACACAGATACACACAGATACACACACAGATACACACACAGATACACACAGATACACAGACACACACAGATACACACAGATACACACAGATACACACAGATACACACACAGATACACACAGATACACACACAGATACACACAGATACACACACAGATACACAGATACATACACAGAGATACACACACATACACAGAGATACACAGAGATACACACAGATACACAGACACACAGATACACACAGATACAGACACACAGAGATACACAGATACACAGACACACACAGATACACACACAGATACACAGACACACACAGATACACACAGATACACAGACACACACAGATACACAGACACACACAGATACACACAGATACACACACAGATACACACAGATACACACAGATACACACACGAGTCAGACACACACAAACCACAATCCTGATCTAAATCTCAATCAGGACGGAAGACAATGAGACTATAGGGAGGGTAGAGTGGTTCATACAGCTAGGGAAATGTAATGCAGACCCAGAACCCTGTGCCTTCAGTGATATTTACTGACTTCATCATTACAGTGTTCTTGGCGTGTTACTGAGGATGGTGGTAAGATAGCATGTTATTGGTTATACCACACACACACACACACACACACACACACACACACACACACACACACACACACACACACACACACACACACACGCACACGCACCGTGTGCCACCGTCCATCGTTGTACTTCCTGCGCGAGCGGATGCTAGTCTTCCTCTTCCCTCCGTCGATGAGGAGCAGCAGGTGTCCGTCGGAGACCGACAGGGTCATCACAGATCTGCTACGTTCTCCTGATCCAGACACACAGAACACCAGGCCTTCTGAAGAGTTCACACGTAGACCCATGGAGATGTGAGGCCTGGGGGTGAGAGAGAAGGGGACGTGCGTTACAGCCATATACAGGACATGGAACAACGGGAGGAAAACATATATATTTTTTAAAAGGATGATCTTAAATCGACAACGAAAAAAAACATCTTTATTGAAACAGAGCCCTGTGGAGGTTGTTTAGCCAGTACTACTACTAGTTGTTATGGGGTTACTGACGTCCTGCTGAAGACCTCTGGCAGCCTGTCGTAGCGCTGGTGGCTGTGGGAGGAGCCACTGAAGTGCAGAGCTCCAACCTCCTCCTGATTGGCTAGGTCCCCCTGGCAGGACCCCCTGCCACTGCGACTCCGCTCCACTGACCCACCGCCACCCGCAGGCTTCCTGTGTTTATCCTGTAGAGGGGTGGGGGAGTGGGAGGGAGGGGGGAAGGGAGGAGTGAGGGGAGTCCCACATATTCAGGGCAGTGCAGGGAGAAGACACCAGGTATAGACTTGGAGCTGAAGTAACACTAGAAGGGATTCTATTCTATTTGAGTACAAGTGTATCAAGATGTCAGAGGGAATCTATGAAAACACAGATGGGATTTAATGATGAAACCAGAGAAGGGGGGGGCGGCAGGTATTCTAGTGGTTAGAGCGTTGGGCCAGTAACCGAAAGGTCGCTGGATAAAATCCCTGAACTGACAAGGTTAAAACCTGTCGTTCTGCCCTTGAATAAGGCCACGGTTCCACGCTAGGCCGTCATTGTAAATAAGAATTTGTTCTTAACTGACTTAAATTAGGTTTAAATAAAATAAAAAAACAGAAGGCTAATTACATGGCCATGTAAGAGCCTTCAAGCCCCGCCCATGAGATTCTTTTTCACAATGGATGGTACAACACACGACCCAATCTGACTCAAACAACTTCTGATTCAGTACATTTTCAGTGGTGGAAGAGACCCTACGGAAATGCTGCAGTGTGTTGTTCTACTGGCTGGGACCAATCCTACTGGCTGGGACCAATCCTATTGGCTGGGACCATCCTACTGGCTGGGACCAATCCTACTGGCTGGGACCAATCCTACTGGCTGGGACCAATCCTACTGGCTGGAACCAATCCTACTGGCTGGGAGCAATCCTACTGGCTGGGACCAATCCTTCTGGCTGGGACATATCCTACTGGCTGGGACATATCCTACTGGCTTGGACCAATCCTATTGGCTGGGACCAATCCTACTGGCTGGGACCAATCCTACTGGCTGGGACCAATCCTATTGGCTGGGACCATCCTACTGGCTGGGACCAATCCTACTGGCTGAGACCAATCCTATTGGCTGGGACCAAACCTACTGGCTGGGACCATCCTACTGGCTGGGACCAATCCTACTGGCTGGGACCAATCCTATTGGCTGGGACCAATCCTACTGGCTGGGACCAATCCTACTGGCTGGGACCAATCCTACTGGCTGGGAGCAATCCTAATTGGCTGGGACCAATCCTACTGGCTGGGACCATCCTATTGGCTGGGACCATCCTATAAGCTGGGACCATCCTACTGGCTGGGACCAATCCTACTGGCTGGGACCATCCTATTGGCTGGGACCAATCTTACCTGCTGGGACCAATCCTACTGGCTGGGACCAATCCTACTGGCTGGGACCAATCCTACTGGCTGGGACCAATCCTACTGGCTGGAACAAATCCTACTTGCTGGGACCAATCCTACTGGCTGGGACAAATCCTACTGGCTGGGACCATCCTACTGGCTGGGACCATCCTATTGGCTGGGACCAATCCTACTGGCTGGGACCAATCCTACTGGCTGGAACCAATCCTACTGGCTGGGACCAATCCTATTGGCTGGGACCATCCTACTGGCTGGGACCAATCCTACTGGCTGAGACCAATCCTATTGGCTGGGACCAATCCTACTGGCTGGGACCATCCTACTGGCTGGGACCAATCCTACTGGCTGGGACCAATCCTATTGGCTGGGACCAATCCTACTGGCTGGGACCAATCCTACTGGCTGGGACCAATCCTACTGGCTGGGACCAATCCTACTGGCTGGGAGCAATCCTACTGGCTGGGACCAATCCTACTGGCTGGGACCATCCTATTGGCTGGGACCATCCTATAAGCTGGGACCATCCTACTGGCTGGGACCAATCCTACTGGCTGGGACCATCCTATTGGCTGGGACCAATCTTACCTGCTGGGACCAATCCTACTGGCTGGGACCAATCCTACTGGCTGGGACCAATCCTACTGGCTGGGACCAATCCTACTGGCTGGAACAAATCCTACCTGCTGGGACCAATCCTACTGGCTGGGATCAATCCTACTGGCTGGGACCATCCTATTGGCTGGGACCAATCCTACTGCTGGGACCAATCCTACTGGCTGGGACCAATCCTACTGGCTGGGAGCAATCCTACTGGCTGGGACCAATCCTACTGGCTGGGACCATCCTATTGGCTGGGACCATCCTATACGCTGGGACCATCCTACTGGCTGGGACCAATCCTACTGGCTGGGACCATCCTATTGGCTGGGACCAATCTTACCTGCTGGGACCAATCCTACTGGCTGGGACCAATCCTACTGGCTGGGACCAATCCTACTGGCTGGGACCAATCCTACTGGCTGGAACAAATCCTACTTGCTGGGACCAATCCTACTGGCTGGGACCAATCCTACTGGCTGGGACCATCCTACTGGCTGGGACCATCCTATTGGCTGGGACCAATCCTACTGGCTGGGACCAATCCTACTGGCTGGGACCAATCCTATTGGCTGGGACCAATCCTACTGGCTGGGACCAATCCTACTGGCTGGGACCAATCCTACTGGCTGGGACCAATCCTACTGGCTGGGAGCAATCCTACTGGCTGGGACCAATCCTACTGGCTGGGACCATCCTATTGGCTGGGACCATCCTATAAGCTGGGACCATCCTACTGGCTGGGACCAATCCTACTGGCTGGGACCATCCTATTGGCTGGGACCAATCTTACCTGCTGGGACCAATCCTACTGGCTGGGACCAATCCTACTGGCTGGGACCAATCCTACTGGCTGGGACCAATCCTACTGGCTGGAACAAATCCTACCTGCTGGGACCAATCCTACTGGCTGGGATCAATCCTACTGGCTGGGACCATCCTATTGGCTGGGACCAATCCTACTGCTGGGACCAATCCTACTGGCTGGGACCAATCCTACTGGCTGGGACCAATCCTACTGGCTGGGAGCAATCCTACTGGCTGGGACCAATCCTACTGGCTGGGACCATCCTATTGGCTGGGACCATCCTATAAGCTGGGACCATCCTACTGGCTGGGACCAATCCTACTGGCTGGGACCATCCTATTGGCTGGGACCAATCTTACCTGCTGGGACCAATCCTACTGGCTGGGACCAATCCTACTGGCTGGGACCAATCCTACTGGCTGGGACCAATCCTACTGGCTGGAACAAATCCTACTTGCTGGGACCAATCCTACTGGCTGGGACCATCCTACTGGCTGGGACCATCCTATTGGCTGGGACCAATCCTACTGGCTGGGACCAATCCTACTGGCTGGGACCATCCTACTGGCTGGGACCATCCTACTGGCTGGGACCAATCCTACTGGCTGGGACCATTCCTACTGGCTGGGACCAATCCTACTGGCTGGGACCAATCCTACTGGCTGGAACAAATCCTACCTGCTGGGACCAATCCTACTGGCTGGGACCAATCCTACTGGCTGGGACCATCCTACTGGCTGGGACCATCCTATTGGCTGGGACCAATCCTACTGGCTGGGACCAATCCTACTGGCTGGGACCATCCTACTGGCTGGGACCAATCCTACTGGCTGGGACCATTCCTACTGGCTGGGACCAATCCTACTGTCTGGGACCAATCCTACTGGCTGGGACCAATCCTACTGGCTGGGACCAATCCTATTGGCTGGGACCATCCTACTGGCTGGGACCAATCCTACTGGCTGAGACCAATCCTATTGGCTGGGACCAATCCTACTGGCTGGGACCATCCTACTGGCTGGGACCAATCCTACTGGCTGGGACCAATCCTATTGGCTGGGACCAATCCTACTGGCTGGGACCAATCCTACTGGCTGGGACCAATCCTACTGGCTGGGAGCAATCCTACTGGCTGGGAGCAATCCTACTGGCTGGGACCAATCCTACTGGCTGGGACCATCCTATTGGCTGGGACCATCCTATAAGCTGGGACCATCCTACTGGCTGGGACCAATCCTACTGGCTGGGACCATCCTATTGGCTGGGACCAATCTTACCTGCTGGGACCAATCCTACTGGCTGGGACCAATCCTACTGGCTGGGATCAATCCTACTGGCTGGGACCATCCTACTGGCTGGGACCATTCTATTGGCTGGGACCAATCCTACTGGCTGGGACCAATCCTACTGACTGGGACCAATCCTACTGGCTGGGACCAATCCTACTGGCTGGAACCAATCCTACCTGCTGGGACCAATCCTACTGGCTGGGACCAATCCTACTGGCTGGGACCAATCCTACTGGCTGGGACCAATCCTACCTGCTGGGACCAATCCTACTGGCTGGGACCAATCCTACTGGCTGGGACCATCCTACTGGCTGGGACCAATCCTACTGTCTGGGACCATTCCTACTGGCTGGGACCAATCCTACTGGCTGGGACCAATCCTACTGGCTGGGACCAATCCTACTGGCTGGGACCATCCTACTGGCTGGGATCAATCCTACTGGCTGGGACCATCCTACTGGCTGGGACCATTCTATTGGCTGGGACCAATCCTACTGGCTGGGACCAATCCTACTGACTGGGACCAATCCTACTGGCTGGGACCAATCCTACTGGCTGGAACCAATCCTACCTGCTGGGACCAATCCTACTGGCTGGGACCAATCCTACTGGCTGGGACCATCCTACTGGCTGGGACCAATCCTACCTGCTGGGACCAATCCTACTGGCTGGGACCAATCCTACTGGCTGGGACCAATCCTATTGGCTGGGAACATCCTACTGGCTGGGAACATCCTACTGGCTGGGACCAATCCTACTGGCTGAGACCATCCTACTGGCTGGGACCATCGTAGGCATGTGTAGAGGTCTCACTGACAGCATCCGACCCATTGGAGAGTGTGAATAGTGTGTCATGTGGAATGAATGTAATCTGGTTGTGTGAGTAAAGCACAGTAATTATACTAGCTACTGTATGTATAACAGCCTCTATCTTGTGGAGTCACGCTGAATATCCTGTGAAAGGTTTTAGCTGGTTTTGTTTCTATTTGTGGCCTAATTGAAAGATGTATCAGACTTCTTTAAAAGAGACCAGGGCTTTGTAGAGTTTGTACTCTGTTCATCAGGCCCAGTTGAGTGAAGCTGTCTAATAAACTCTAACTGTGAACTAACTACACAACGAAAAGCATGAGGACACTCGTCCAACATCTCAGTCCAAAATCATGGGCATTAATATGGAGTTGGTCCCCCCATTTGCTGCTATAACAGCCTCCACTTTTCTGGGAAGGCTTTCCATTAGATGTTGGAACATTGCTGTGGGGAATTGGCTTTCATTCAGCCACAAGAGCATTAGTGAGGTTGGGGCACTGATGTTGGGCGATTAGGCCTGGCTCACAGTCGGCGTTCCAATTCATCCCAAAGGTGTTCGATGAGGTTGAGGTCAGGGTTCTGTGTGTGTCAGTCAAGTTCTTCCACAACGATCTCAACAAATAATTTCTGTATGGACCTCGCTTTGTGCACAGGGGCATTGTCATGTTGAAACAGGAAAGGGCCTTCCTCAAACTGTTGCCACAAAGTTGGAAGCACAGAATTGTAAGCTGTAGCGTAACTAAGGGGCCTAGCCCAAACCATGAAAAACAGCTCCAGACCATTATTCCTCATCCACCAAACTTTACAGTTGGCACTATCCATTCGGGCAGGTAGTGTTCTCCAGGCATCCGCTAAACCCAGATTCGTCCGTCGGCCTGCCAGATGGTGAAGTCATGATTCATCACTCCAGAGAACACGTTTCCACTGCTCCAGAGTCCAATGGCGGCGAACTTTACACCACTCCAGCACTGACGTTTGAAACTGACGTTTGGCATGGTGATCTTAGGCTTGTGTGCGGCTGCACGGCCATGGAAACCCATTGAATTTGAAGGGGTGCCCACATAATGTAAAACATACAGTAGATTCACTATATATACACACAAAAAGTATGATGTGCATATAACAGTATTTTTCATTATAGTTTGTACTGTTTTCATATCTATCTTTTTTATAGTTAATAATCACTTTATAATGACAGCATGTTTTGTCTATCCATCTGTTGTATAGGAGTTCATTCTGATTGAAGATCCATGATGGTCATTTTCTTGTCTGTCTATAATCTCTCGTCACAGACCTAACATGGAGTAGCCGATTCGGGTTCTGAGTGCAGACACTATGCAGACTATGAAATGTGAGATGAACGCAGGGGTTTGGAGACACTCGATCACACAGTCGATCTCTCACACTCGATCTCTCACACACACACACACACACACACACACACACACACACACACACACACACACACACACACACACACACACACACACACACACACACGCGCACATCAAGGGGTGTCAGGCTGAAGTATTATAATACACTATCTTAATGGTGTCAGATATCCAGATAGGGTATATAATGTATTCTAACACTATTTCGATATCTGACACCATTAAGATTCTGTATAGTGTATTCTAATACTATCTTAATGGTGTCAGATGTAGAAGAGGTATTAGAATACATTATATATTGTGTACCCATGGTGTCAGATATAGAAGTATCAGTATAATACATTATATATTGTGTACCCATGGTGTCAGATGTAGAAGAGGTATTAGAATACATTACATATTGTGTACCCATGGTGTCAGATGTAGAAGAGGTATTAGAATACATTACATATTGTGTATCTATGGTGTCAGCTATAGAAGTATCAGTATAATACATTATATATTGTGTACCCATGGTGTCAGATGTAGAAGAGGTATTCGAATACATTATATATTGTGTATCTATGGTGTCAGCTATAGAAGTATCATTATAATACATTATATATTGTGTATCTATGGTGTCAGATGTAGAAGAGGTATTCGAATACATTATATATTGTGTATCTATGGTGTCAGATGTAGAAGAGGTATTCGAATACATTATATATTGTGTATCTATGGTGTCAGATGTAGAAGAGGTATTCGAATACATTATATATTGTGTATCTATGGTGTCAGCTATAGAAGTATCAGTATAATACATTATATATTGTGTACCCATGGTGTCAGATGTAGAAGAGGTATTCGAATACATTATATATTGTGTACCTATAGTATCAGCTATAGAAGTATCATTATAATACATTATATATTGTGTACCCATGGTGTCAGATGTAGAAGAGGTATTCGAATACATTATATATTGTGTACCTATAGTATCAGCTATAGAAGTATCATTATAATACATTATATATTGTGTACCCATGGTGTCAGATGTAGAAGAGGTATTCGAATACATTATATATTGTGTACCTATAGTATCAGCTATAGAAGTATCATTATAATACATTATATATTGTGTACCCATGGTGTCAGATGTAGAAGAGGTATTAGAATACATTATATATTGTGTATCTATGGTGTCAGCTATAGAAGTATCATTAGAATACATTATATATTGTGTATCTATGGTGTCAGATGTAGAAGAGGTATTCGAATACATTATATATTGTGTATCTATGGTGTCAGCTATAGAAGTATCATTATAATACATTATATATTGTGTACCCATGGTGTCAGATGTAGAAGAGGTACTATAATACATTACATATTGTGTATCTATGGTGTCAGCTATAGAAGTATCATTATAATACATTATATATTGTGTGCCTATGGTGTCAGCTATAGAAGTATCATTATAATACATTATATATTGTGTGCCTATGGTGTCAGCTATAGAAGTATCATTATAATACATTATATATTGTGTATCTATGGTGTCAGCTATAGAAGTATCAGTATATTACATTATATATTGTGTATCTATGGTGTCAGCTATAGAAGTATCAGTATATTACATTATATATTGTGTATCTATGGTGTCAGCTATAGAAGTATCAGTATAATACATTATATATTGTGTATCTATAGTATCAGCTATAGAAGTATCAGTATATTACATTATATATTGTGTATCTATGGTGTCAGCTATAGAAGTATCAGTATAATACATTATATATTGTGTATCTATGGTGTCAGCTATAGAAGTATCAGTATATTACATTATATATTGTGTATCTATGGTGTCAGCTATAGAAGTATCAGTATATTACATTATATATTGTGTATCTATGGTCTCAGCTATAGAAGTATCAGTATATTACATTATATATTGTGTATCTATAGTGTCAGCTATAGAAGTATCAGTATATTACATTATATATTGTGTGCCTATGGTGTCAGCTATAGAAGTATCAGTATATTACATTATATATTGTGTACCCATGGTGTCAGATGTAGAAGTATCAGTATATTACATTATATATTGTGTATCTATGGTGTCAGGTACCTTAGCATGCTTTTGCCGTGGTGGTGTGGCCAGGATCTGTTGAGGTTTATCGGCAGCGGGACAGTCTAGAGGAACGTCGATGTTCTCCTTAGCATTCATCAGATTCATCACCATCTGAGAAGGCTTGTCACTGTAGAGTACAGTCGTTATAGGGCTGTTAGCCCGTTGTCATGGCTACAGTAACAGTTATAGCCCAAGTCCTACACACAGTGGTATAATCACATCTAGTCTTAGAAAACAAACTTCTAATCTAGCAGTAGTAGGAGCAGCAACATTGTAATCTAGTAGTAGTAGGAGCAGCAACATTGTAATCTAGCAGTAGTAGGAGCAGCAACATTGTAATCTAGTAGTAGGAGCAGCAACATTGTAATCTAGTAGTAGGAGCAGCAACATTGTAATCTAGCAGTAGTAGGAGCAGCAACATTGTAATCTAGCAGTAGTAGGAGCAGCAACATTGTAATCTAGTAGTAGGAGCAGCAACATTGTAATCTAGTAGTAGGAGCAGCAACATTGTAATCTAGCAGTAGTAGGAGCAGCAACATTGTAATCTAGTAGTAGTAGGAGCAACAACATTGTAATCTAGCAGTAGTAGGAGCAGCAACATTGTAATCTAGTAGTAGTAGGAGCAGCAACATTGTAATCTAGTAGTAGTAGGAGCAGCAACATTGTAATCTAACAGTAGTAGGAGCAGCAACATTGTAATATAGTAGTAGTAGGAGCAGCAACATTGTAATCTAGCAGTAGTCGGAGCAGCAACATTGTAATCTAGTAGTAGTAGGAGCAGCAACATTGTAATCTAGTAGTAGTAGGAGCAGCAACATTGTAATCTAGTAGTAGTAGGAGCAGCAACATTGTAATCTAGTAGTAGTAGGAGCAGCAACATTGTAATCTAGCAGTAGTAGGAGCAGCAACATTGTAATCTAGCAGTAGTAGGAGCAGCAACATTGTAATCTAGTAGTAGTAGGAGCAGCAACATTGTAATCTAGTAGTAGTAGGAGCAGCAACATTGTAATCTAGCAGTAGTAGGAGCAGCAACATTGTAATCTAGTAGTAGTAGGAGCAGCAACATTGTAATCTAGTAGTAGTAGGAGCAGCAACATTGTAATCTAACAGTAGTAGGAGCAGCAACATTGTAATCTAGTAGTAGTAGGAGCAGAAACATTGTAATCTAACAGTAGTAGGAGCAGCAACATTGTAATCTAACAGTAGTAGGAGCAGCAACATTGCAATCTAGTAGTAGTAGGAGCAGCAACATTGTAATCTAACAGTAGTAGGAGCAGCAACATTGTAATCTAGTAGTAGTAGGAGCAGCAACATTGTAATCTAGTAGTAGTAGGATCAGCAACATTGTAATCTAGTAGTAGTAGGAGCAGCAACAACATTGTAATCTAGTAGTAGTAGGAGCAACAACATTGTAATCTAGCAGTAGTAGGAGCAGCAACATTGTAATCTAGTAGTAGTAGGAGCAGCAACATTGTAATCTAGCAGTAGTAGGAGCAGCAACATTGTAATCTAGTAGTAGTAGGAGCAGCAACAACATTGTAATCTAGTAGTAGGAGCAGCAACATTGTAATCTAGTAGTAGGAGCAGCAACATTGTAATCTAGTAGTAGTAGGAGCAGCAACATTGTAATCTAGCAGTAGTAGGAGCAGCAACATTGTAATCTAGTAGCAGTAGGAGCAGCAACATTGTAATCTAGTAGTAGGAGCAGCAACATTGTAATCTAGTAGTAGGAGCAGCAACATTGTAATCTAGTAGTAGGAGCAGCAACATTGTAATCTAGTAGTAGTAGGAGCAGCAACATTGTAATCTAGTAGTAGTAGGAGCAGCAACAACATTGTAATATAGCAGTAGTAGGAGCAGCAACATTGTAATCTAGCAGTAGTAGAAGCAGCAACAACATTGTAATCTAGCAGTAGTAGGAGCAGCAACATTGTAATCTAGTAGTAGTAGGAGCAGCAACATTATAATCTAGTAGTAGGAGCAGCAACATTGTAATCTAGTAGTAGGAGCAGCAACATTGTAATCTAGTAGTAGGAGCAGCAACATTGTAATCTAACAGTAGTAGGAGCAGCAACATTGTAATCTAACAGTAGTAGGAGCAGCAACATTGTAATCTAACAGTAGTAGGAGCAGCAACATTATAATATAGTAGTAGGAGCAGCAACATTGTAATCTAGTAGTAGGAGCAGCAACATTGTAATCTAACAGTAGTAGGAGCAGCAACATTGTAATCTAGTAGTAGTAGGAGCAGCAACATTATAATCTAGTAGTAGGAGCAGCAACATTGTAATCTAGTAGTAGGAGCAGCAACATTGTAATCTAGTAGTAGGAGCAGCAACATTGTAATCTAACAGTAGTAGGAGCAGCAACATTGTAATCTAACAGTAGTAGGAGCAGCAACATTGTAATCTAACAGTAGTAGGAGCAGCAACATTATAATCTAGTAGTAGGAGCAGCAACATTGTAATCTAGTAGTAGGAGCAGCAACATTGTAATCTAACAGTAGTAGGAGCAGCAACATTGTAATCTAGTAGTAGTAGGAGCAGCAACATTATAATCTAGTAGTAGTAGGAGCAGCAACATTGTAATCTAGTAGTAGTAGGAGCAGCAACATTGTAATCTAACAGTAGTAGGAGCAGCAACATTGTAATCTAGTAGTAGTAGGAGCAGCAACATTGTAATCTAGCAGTAGTAGGAGCAGCAACATTGTAATCTAACAGTAGTAGGAGCAGCAACATTGTAATCTAGTAGTAGTAGGAGCAGCAACATTGTAATCTAGCAGTAGTAGGAGCAACAACATTGTAATCTAGTAGTAGTAGGAGCAGCAACATTGTAATCTAGTAGTAGTAGGAGCAGCAACATTATAATCTAGTAGTAGGAGCAGCAACATTGTAATCTAACAGTAGTAGGAGCAGCAACATTGTAATCTAGTTGTAGTAGGAGCAGCAACATTGTAATCTAGTAGTAGTAGGAGCAGCAACATTGTATTCTAGTAGTAGTAGGAGCAGCAACATTGTAATCTAGCAGTAGTAGGAGCAGGAACATTGTATTCTAGTAGTAGTAGGAGCAGCAACATTGTAATCTAGTAGTAGTAGGAGCAGCAACATTGTAATCTAGTAGTAGTAGGAGCAGCAACATTGTAATCTAGTAGTAGTAGGAGCAGCAACATTGTAATCTACTAGTAGTAGGAGCAGCAACATTGTAATCTAGCAGTAGTAGGAGCAGCAACATTATAATCTAGCAGTAGTAGGAGCAGCAACATTGTAATCTAGCAGTAGTAGGAGCAGCAACATTATAATCTAGCAGTAGTAGGAGCAGCAACATTGTAATCTAGTAGCAGTAGGAGCAGCAACATTGTAATCTAGTAGTAGTAGAAGCAGCAACATTGTAATCTAGTAGTAGTAGGAGCAGCAACATTATAATCTAGTAGTAGTAGGAGCAGCAACATTGTAATCTAGCAGTAGTAGGAGCAGCAACATTGTAATCTAGTAGCAGTAGGAGCAGCAACATTGTAATCTAGTAGTAGTAGAAGCAGCAACATTGTAATCTAGTAGTAGTAGGAGCAGCAACATTATAATCTAGTAGTAGTAGGAGCAGCAACATTGTAATCTAGCAGTAGTAGGAGCAGCAACATTGTAATCTAGCAGTAGTAGGAGCAGCAACATTGTAATCTAGCAGTAGTAGGAGCAGCAACATTGTAATCTAGCAGTAGTAGGAGCAGCAACATTATAATCTAGTAGTAGTAGGAGCAGCAACATTCAAACTGAAATAAATGCAATCCTCCACAGATTCCTATTTTCTCTGCTCGGTTTGTCCCGGTGTCCCTAACCCCTTCTTACCTCCTGATGAACAGGTTGCTAAGACAGCCGGTGAGGTTGTTGAGGCTGTTGTCAGGTGTCCCTCCCAGGTAGACACCGCCAGGTGACAGTGCTGCCTCGCTGCTGCCCCCTCCACGACCCGTATCCCCATTTTTCTCCAGGACGTCATCCACATAGACACGCAACCTACAGAGACACACACACACACACACACACACACACACACACACACACACACACACACACACACACACACACACACACACACACACACACACACACACACACACACACACACACACACACACACACACACACACACACACACACACACACACACACACATAGTTGGGTTTCATGTTTCACAGCTCTTCCATTGAAAGGAGAGAGCATGACTGCATGTTGAACAGAATTTGCCAGTCATCTTACCTGTTGTTGTTGCTGTACAGAGTTACTAAATCCTACCTGTTGTTGTTGCTGTACAGAGTTATTAAATCCTACCTGTTGTTGTTGCTGTACAGAGTTACTAAATCCAACCTGTTGTTGTTGCTGTACAGAGTTACTAAATCTTACCTGTTGTTGTTGCTGTACAGAGTTACTAAATCCAACCTGTTGTTGTTGCTGTACAGAGTTATTAAATCTTACCTGTTGTTGTTGCTGTACAGAGTTATTAAATCTTACCGTACAGAGTAAATCCTACCTGTTGTTGTTGCTGTACAGAGTTACTAAATCCTACCTGTTGTTGTTGCTGTACAGATCCTACCTGTTGTTGTTGCCGTACAGAGTTACTAAATCCTACCTGTTGTTGTTGCTGTACAGAGTTACTAAATCCTACCTGTTGTTGTTGCTGTACAGAGTTACTAAATCCTACCTGTTGTTGTTGCTGTACAGAGTTACTAAATCCTACCTGTTGTTGTTGCTGTACAGAGTTACTAAATCCTACCTGTTGTTGTTGCTGTACAGAGTTACTAAATCCTACCTGTTGTTGTTGCTGTACAGAGTTACTAAATCCTACCTGTTGTTGTTGCTGTACAGAGTTACTAAATCCTACCTGTTGTTGTTGTTACAGAGTAAATCCTGCTGTACAGAGTTACTAAATCCTACCTGTTGTTGTTGCTGTACAGAGTTACATAATGATCATTTAGTTGGTGGATGGTAAATCCTACCTGTTGTTGTTGCTGTACAGAGTTACATAATGATCGTTATCATCGTTGTAGGTCTTTTGAGTCTTCACCTCGTTGTTGCCCGCCCTCACTACCACATGACCCTTATCCAGGAACACCTGACACACTCCGTCCTGACGAGAGAGAACACATTACATCACATTACATCACACTCTGTCCTGCCGAGAGAGAACACATTACATCACTCTCTGTCCTGACGAGAGAGAACACATTACATCACACTCTGTCCTGACGAGAGAGAACACATTACATCACACTCTGTCCTGACGAGAGAGAACACATTACATCACACTCTGTCCTGACCAGAGAGAACACATTACATCACACTCTGTCCTGACCAGAGAGAATACATTTCATCACACTCTGTCCTGACCAGAGAGAACACATTACATCACACTCTGTCCTGACCAGAGAGAACACATTACATCACACTCTGTCCTGACCAGAGAGAACACATTACATCACACTCTGTCCTGACCAGAGAGAACACATTACATCACACTCTGTCCTGACCAGAGATAACACATTACATCCCACTCTGTCCTGACCAGAGATAACACATTACATCACACTCTGTCCTGACCAGAGATAACACATTACATCACACTCTGTCCTGACCAGAGAGAACACATTACATCCCACTCTGTCCTGACGAGAGAGAACACATTACATCACACATTACATCCCACTCTGTCCTGACGAGAGAGAACACATTACATCACACATTACATCACACTCTGTCCTGACGAGAGAGAACACATTACATCACACATTACATCACACTGTGTCCTGACGAGAGAGAACACATTACATCACACATTACATCCCACTCTGTCTTGACGAGAGAGAACACATTACATCACACATTACATCCCACTCTGTCCTGACGAGAGAGAACACATTACATCACTCTGTCCTGACGAGAGAGAACACATTACATCACATTACATCACACTCTGTCCTGACGAGAGAGAACACATTACATCACACATTACATCCCACTCTGTCCTGACGAGAGAGAACACATTACATCACTCTGTCCTGACGAGAGAGAACACATTACATCACATTACATCACACTCTGTCCTGACCAGAGAGAACACATTACATTACATCACACTCTGTCCTGACCAGAGAGAACACATTACATCAGATTACATCACACTCTGTCCTGACGAGAGAGAACACATTACATCACATTACATCACACTCTGTCCTGACGAGAGAGAACACATTACATCACACTCTGTCCTGACCAGAGAACACATTACATTACATCACACTCTGTCCTGACGAGAGAGAACACATTACATCACTCTGTCCTGACGAGAGAGAACACATCACATCACACTCCGTCCTGACCAGAGAACACATTACATTACATCACACCTTGTCCTGACCAGAGAGAACACATTACTTCACTCTGTCCTGACGAGAGAGAACACATCACATCACTCTGTCCTGACCAGAGAGAACACATCACATCACACTCCGTCCTGACCAGAGAACACACACACATTATAACCACATATTACAATCAATCACGATCCTGTAACCACAGTGAAGGTACGGTTAGCATATCCATCCATCTCTAAGAGAAGGAGAGAAAGAGATAGTGGGAGAGAGAGAGAGGCAAGAGAGAGAGAGAGAGAGGGAGAGAGAGGGAGAGCGAGAGGGAGAGAGCGAGAGGGAGAGAGAGAGAGGGAGAGCGAGAGGGAGAGAGGGCAAGAGAGAGGGAGAGCGAGAGGGAGAGAGGGCAAGAGAGAGGGAGAGCGAGAAGGAGAGAGAGAGAGGGCAAGAGAGAGGGAGAGCGAGAAGGAGAGAGAGAGAGGGCAAGAGAGAGCGAGAGAGGGCAAGAGAGAGAGAGCGAGAGAGGGCAAGAGACAGAGAGAGGGCAAGAGAGAGGGAGAGCGAGACGGAGAGCGAGAGAGGGAGAGGGCAAAGGATAGTGGGAGAGAGAAAGAGGGCAAGAGAGAGGGAGAGCGAGACGGAGAGCGAGAGAGGGAGAGCGAGAGAGATAGTGGGAGAGAGAGAGCGAGAGAGCGAGAGAGAGAGAGCGAGAGAGAGAGAGAGAGGGCAAGAGAGAGAGAGGGCAAGAGAGAGAGGGCAAGAGCGAGAGAGAGAGCGAGAGAGCGAGAGAGAGAGAGAGAGAGAGAGGAAGGGAGAGTATAGTACCTGAGCTTGGTGGTAGAGAGCGAGAGAGCGAGAGAGCGAGAGAGAGAGAGAGAGAGAGAGAGAGAGGAAGGGAGAGTATAGTACCTGAGCTTGGTGGTAGAGAGCGAGAGAGAGCGAGAGAGCGAGAGAGCGAGAGAGAGAGGGAGAGTATAGTACCTGAGCTTGGTGGTAGAACATGAGTCCGTTCTTCTGGTCAGAGCGGAAGCCAAACCCGGCGTAGAAGTTGTTCCTGAGACCAGGGATGCTGTCTGGAGACAAGTCCAGGTAACTCTGGCCTGAGAAGTGGGCCTCACGGGCCACCTGACACAAAGAGAGATAGAGAAAGAGAGAAAGAGAGAAAGGGAGCACGCGAGAGAGAGATGTGTTATACAGTTATCAACTGGCAGCTTCATTAAATAGTACCCGCAAAACACCAGTCTCAACATCAACAGTGAAGTGGTGACTCTGGGATGCTGGCCTTCTAGGCAGAGTTCATCTGTCCAGTGTCTGTTCTTTTGCCCATCTTAATCTTTTATTTTTATTGGCCAGTCTGAGATATGGTTTTGTCTTTGCATCTCTGCCTTGAAGGCCAGCATCCCGGAGTCGCCTCTTCACTGTTGACGTTGAGACTGGACAGAGGAACTCTGCCTAGAAGGCCAGCATCCCGGAGTCGCCTCTTCACTGTTGATGTTGAGACTGGACAGAGGAACTCCGCCTAGAAGGCCAGCATCCCGGAGTCGCCTCTTCACTGTTGACGTTGAGACTGGACAGAGGAACTCCGCCTAGAAGGCCAGCATCCCGGAGTCGCCTTTTTACTGTTGATGTTGAGACTGGACAGAGGAACTCTGCCTAGAAGGCCAGCATCCCGGAGTCGCCTCTTCACTGTTGACGTTGAGACTGGTGTTTTGAAGGGTACTATTTAATGAATTCTGCCAGTTGAGGACTTGTGAGGTGTCTGTTTCTCAAACTAGACACTCTAATGTACTTGCCCTCTTGCTCAGTTGTGCACCGGGGCCTCCCACTCCTCTTTCTATTCTGGTTAGAGACAGTTTGCTCTGTTTTGTGAAGGGAGTAGTACACAGCGTTGTAAGCGATCTTCAGTTTCTTGTCAATTTCTCGCATGGAATAACCTTCATTTCTCAGAACAAGAATAGACTGACGAGTTTCAGAAGTAAGTTCTTTGTTTCTGGCCATTTTGAGCCTGTAATCGAACCCACAATTGCTGATGCTCCAGATACTCAACTAGTCTAAAGAAGGCCAGTTTTATTGCTTCTTTAATCAGAATAACAGTTTTCAGCTGTGCTAACATAATTGCAAAAGGGCTTTCTTGTGATCAATTAGCCTTTTAAAATGATAAACTTGGATTAGCTAACACAACGTGCCATTGGAACACAGGTGTGATGGTTGCTGATAATGGCCCCCTGTACGCCTATGTAGATATTCCATAAAAAATATGCCCTTTCCGGCCTCCCGGGTGGCGCAGTGGTTAAGGGCGCCGTACTGCAGCGCCAGCTGTGCCATCAGAGTCCCTGGGTTCGCGCCCAGGCTCTGTCGTAACCGGCCGCGACCGGGAGGTCCGTGGGGCGACGCACAATTGGCCTAGCGTCGTCCGGGTTAGGGAGGGATTGGTCGGTAGGGATCTCCTTGTCTCATCGCGCACCAGTGACTCCTGTGGCGGGCCGGGCGCAGTGCGCGCTAGCCAAGGTTGCCAGGTGCACGGTGTAGCCTCCGACACATTGGTGCGGCTGGCTTCCGGGTTGGATGCGCGCTGTGTTAAAGAAGCAGTACGGCTGGTTGGGTTGTGTATCGGAGGACGCATGACATTCAGCCTTCGTCTCTCCCGAGCCCGTACGGGAGTTGTAGCAATGAGACAAGATAGTAGCTACTACAACAATTGGATACCACGAAATTGGGGAGAAAAAAGGGGTAAAATTCAACAAAAAAAATAAAAAAATATAAAAATATGCCGTTTCCAGCTACAATAGTCATTTACAACATTAACAATGTCTACACTGTATTTCTGATCAATTTCATGTTATTTTAAATGGAAAAAAGAATGTGCTTTTCTTTCAAAAACAAGGACATTTCTAAGTGACCCAAAACTTTGGAACGGTAGTGTACATGTGTGTATATATATATATATATACACTAACCAGTAGGTCATTGGGACAGCCGTAGCTGACCCCAGAGCTGGGCATCCTCTTCAGGTCGATGTGTGAATTCATGGCCTTGACGTTCCTAAAACAGCCCTTCAGAGAGCCCTGGCGAGGGAACAGGGCCTTCAGGCTGGGTGGAGGGAGAAAAATACAATATTATTATGTTTATGCCATTCTCAGAGAGGACATTAAGAAACGGATAGTGTGTGTGTGTGTGTGTTTGCGTTCCTGTGTGTGTGTGTGTGTGTGTGTGTGTGTGTGTGTGTGTGTTTGCGTTCCTGTGTGTGTGTGTGTGTGTGTGTGTGTGTGTGTGTGTGTGTGTGTGTGTGTTTGCATTCCTGTGTGTGTGTGTGTGTGTGTGTGTTTGCGTTCCTGTGTGTGTGTGCATGTACAGTACCAGTCAAAAGTTTGGACACGCCTACTAATTTTCTACATTGTAGGTTTGCGCTTAATGGGACTATCATTTGTTTTTAAACATGACAATGACTCAAAGGAAAAGTGTTGAAGGAAAAACAGGCAACAAGTGCTCAGTATATGTGGGAAGTCCTTCAAGACCGTTGGAAAAGCATTCCAGGTGCAGATGGTTGAGAGAATGCCAAAAGTGTGCAAAGCTGTCATCAAGGCAAAGGGTTGCTACTGTCAATAATCTCAAATATAAAATATATTTAGATTTGTTTAACACTTTTTTTTGTTACTACATGACTCCATATGTGTTATTTCATAGTTTTGATAAAAAAAATAGTTTTGACGTCTTCACTGTTATTAAAATAGTCAAAATAAAGAAAAACCCTGGAATGAGTAGCTGTGTCCAAACTTTAGACTGGTACTGTATGTGTGCATGTGTCTAACCTTTGAGGCATCTTGTCCTCGGGGACTCCGGCCAGGTAGTAGCTGGCTTCGAAGCGCGGCAGAGGCGTAGTGAAGAGGTAGTTGAGCAGGGTTTGGCGGTTGTTCCTCACCACAACACGCGTGGTCGTATCGTACAGGAGGATAATCTCCAACTACACAGGAACACAAACACCTGAACGTATCAGTCACACAGGAACACAAACACCTGGATGTAACAGTCACACAGTAACTTACAACACAAACACCTGGATGTAACAGTCACACAGTAACTTACAACACAAACACCTGGATGTAACAGTCACACAGGAACACAAACACCTGGATGTAACAGTCACACAGTAACTTACAACACAAACACCTGGATGTAACAGTCACACAGTAACTTACAACACAAACACCTGAACGTAACAGTCACACAGGAACACAAACACCTGAACGTAACAGTCACACAGGAACACAAACACCTGGACGTAACAGTCACACAGGAACACAAACACCGAACGTAACAGTCACACAGGAACACAAACACCTGGATGTAACAGTCACTCTAACTTACAACACAAACACCTGAACGTAACAGTCACACAGGAACACAAACACCTGAACGTAACAGTCACTCAGTAACTTACAACACAAACACCTGAACGTAACAGTCACACAGTAACTTACAACACAAACACCAAAACGTAACAGTCACACAGTAACACAAACACCTGGATGTAACAGTCACTCAGGAACACAAACACCTGAACGTAACAGTCACACAGTAACACAAACACCTGGATGTAACAGTCACTCAGAAACACAAACACCTTAACGTAACAGTCACACAGTAACACAAACACCTGAACGTAACAGTCACACAGTAACACAAACACCTGGATGTAACAGTCACTCAGGAACACAAACACCTGAACGTAACAGTCACACAGTAACACAAACACCTGAACGTAACAGTCACACAGGAACTTACAACACAAACACCTGAACGTAACAGTCACTCTGTAACTTACAACACAAACACCTGAACGTAACAGTCACACAGTAACACAAACACCTGGATGTAACAGTCACTCAGGAACACAAACACCTGAACGTAACAGTCACACAGTAACACAAACACCTGAACGTAACAGTCACACAGGAACTTACAACACAAACACCTGAACGTAACAGTCACTCTGTAACTTACAACACAAACACCTGAACGTAACAGTCACACAGGAACACAAACACCTGAACGTAACAGTCACACAGGAACACAAACACCTGAACGTAACAGTCATTCTGTAACTTACAACACAACCACCTGAACGTAACAGTCACACAGTAACTTACAACACAAACACCTGAACTTAACAGTCACACAGGAACACAAACACCTTAACGTAACAGTCACACAGGAACACAAACACCTGAACGTAACAGTCACACAGGAACTTACAACACAAACACCTGAACGTAACAGTCACTCTGTAACTTACAACACAAACACCTGAACGTAACAGTCACACAGGAACACAAACACCTGAACGTAACAGTCACACAGGAACACAAACACCTGAACGTAACAGTCATTCTGTAACTTACAACACAAACACCTGAACGTAACAGTCACACAGTAACTTACAACACAAACACCTGAATGTAACAGTCACACAGGAACACAAACACCTGAACGTAACAGTCACACAGGAACAAAAACACCTGAACGTAACAGTCATTCTGTAACTTACAACACAAACACCTGAACGTAACAGTCACTCTGTAACTTACAACACAAACACCTGAACGTAACAGTCACACAGGAACACAAACACCTGAATGTAACAGTCACACAGGAACACAAACACCTGAACGTAACAGTCACTCTGTAACTTACAACACAAACACCTGAACGTAACAGTCACACAGGAACACAAACACCTGAACGTAACAGTCACTCTGTAACTTACAACACAAACACCTGAACGTAACAGTCACACAGGAACACAAACACCTGAACGTAACAGTCACACAGTAACTTACAACACAAACACCTGAACGTAACAGTCACACAGTAACACAAACACCTGGATGTAACAGTCACTCAGGAACACAAACACCTGAACGTAACAGTCACACAGTAACACAAACACCTGGATGTAACAGTCACTCAGGAACACAAACACCTTAACGTAACAGTCACACAGTAACACAAACACCTGAACGTAACAGACACACAGTAACACAAACACCTGGATGTAACAGTCACTCAGGAACACAAACACCTGAACGTAACAGTCACACAGTAACACAAACACCTGAACGTAACAGTCACACAGGAACTTACAACACAAACACCTGAACGTAACAGTCACTCTGTAACTTATAACACAAACACCTGAACGTAACAGTCACACAGGAACACAAACACCTGAACGTAACAGTCACACAGGAACACAAACACCTGAACGAAACAGTCATTCTGTAACTTACAACACAACCACCTGAACGTAACAGTCACACAGTAACTTACAACACAAACACCTGAACGTAACAGTCACACAGGAACACAAACACCTGAACGTAACAGTCACACAGGAACACAAACACCTGAACGTAACAGTCACACAGGAACACAAACACCTGAACGTAACAGTCACTCTGTAACTTACAACACAAACACCTGAACGTAACAGTCACACAGGAACACAAACACCTGAACGTAACAGTCACACAGGAACACAAACACCTGAACGTAACAGTCACTCTGTAACTTACAACACAAACACCTGAACGTAACAGTCACACAGGAACACAAACACCTGAACGTAACAGTCACTCTGTAACTTACAACACAAACACCTGAACAGTCACACAGGAACACAAACACCTGAACGTAACAGTCACACAGTAACACAAACACCTGAACGTAACAGTCACACAGTAACTTACAACACAAACACCTGAACGTAACAGTCACACAGGAACACAAACACCTGGACGTAACAGTCACACAGGAACACAAACACCTGGACGTAACAGTCACACAGGAACACAAACACCTGAACGTAACAGTCACACAGGAACACAAACACCTGGACGTAACAGTCACTCTGTAACTTACAACACAACCACCTGAACGTAACAGTCACTCTGTAACAGTCACTCTGTAACAGTCACTCTGTAACAGTCACTCTGTAACAGTCACTCCGTAACAGTCACTCTGTAACAGTCACTCTGTAACAGTCACTCCGTAACAGTCACTCCGTAACAGTCACTCTGTAACAGTCACTCCGTAACAGTCACTCTGTAACAGTCACTCCGTAACAGTCACTCTGTAACAGTCACTCCGCAACAGTCACTCTGTAACAGTCACTCTGTAACTTACAACACAAACACCAAACTTTACACCTTTATTACTTAAAGTAAAATAAACTTAAGAACGGGAAGCATAGAAATAGCGCACATAGAGAACACATCTACCGCTTGTTAGACTTGCTTTCAATGAGAATAACAGATCTATAACTCGTATTTCTTTGTGAGTTTGGTCAGGTCGCCCCCAAAAAAGTAACATATTGCAGCTTTAACACTGGCTACAGTATAAACAGTATAATGTTTCTTACAGATTTGGGTTCAGCGTCGCTGATCTTGAGGTAAGGGGAGTCTGGGTCTTTAGGCTCCAGCTCCTGTAGAGAACCAGTGACGTCATAGAAGACCCTGAGACGTCCCTGACGCACCGCCAAGCTCAGGAACTTCTCCTGATGGGGTCAAATACACAGACAGGTTAAAACAGGAAGCTACACACAGACAGGTTAAAACAGGAAGCTACACACAGACAGGTTAAAACAGGAAGCTACAGGACATCAATACACAGACAGGTTAAAACAGGAAGCTACACACAGACAGGTTAAAACAGGAAGCAACAGGGCATCAATACACAGACAGGTTAAAACAGGAAGCTACACACAGACAGGTTAAAACAGGAAGCAACAGGGCATCAATACACAGACAGGTTAAAACAGGAAGCTACACACAGACAGGTTAAAACAGGAAGCTACACACAGACAGGTTAAAACAGGAAGCTACACACAGACAGGTTAAAACAGGAAGCTACACACAGACAGGTTAAAACAGGAAGCTACACACAGACAGGTTAAAACAGGAAGCTACAGGGCATCAATACACAGACAGGTTAAAACAGGAAGCTACAGGGCATCAATACACAGACAAGTTAAAACAGGAAGCTACACACAGACAGGTTAAAACAGGAAGCTACACACAGACAGGTTAAAACAGGAAGCTACAGGGCATCAATACACAGACAGGTTAAAACAGGAAGCTACAGGGCATCAATACACAGACAGGTTAAAACAGGAAGCTACACACAGACAGGTTAAAACAGGAAGCTACACACAGACAGGTTAAAACAGGAAGCTACACACAGACAGGTTAAAACAGGAAGCTACACACAGACAGGTTAAAACAGGAAGCTACACACAGACAGGTTAAAACAGGAAGCAACAGGGCATCAATACACAGACAGGTTAAAACAGGAAGCTACAGGGCATCAATACACAGACAGGTTAAAACAGGAAGCTACAGGGCATCAATACACAGACAGGTTAAAACAGGAAGCTACACACAGACAGGTTAAAACAGGAAGCTACACACAGACAGGTTAAAACAGGAAGCTACACACAGACAGGTTAAAACAGGAAGCTACACACAGACAGGTTAAAACAGGAAGCTACACACAGACAGGTTAAAACAGGAAGCTACACACAGACAGGTTAAAACAGGAAGCAACAGGGCATCAATACACAGACAGGTTAAAACAGGAAGCTACAGGGCATCAATACATTGGCTAAGTCCACCTTTCCCTTGAAGTGTGCAGTAGCAAACTTTCTCCAATGGCTTTTAAATCCGTGACAGGCAGCGTCCAAATGAATCAGGCCCCAGTGTAAACAGTCTGTAGTTACACTACAGTATAATACTATGGTACACAGCAGTTATTTTGTGTCTAAGAAATGTTTCCTCTGGGACATTAGTTTTTTAAATATAATTATTATTTTTATATCTTTATTTAACTAGGCAAGTCAGTTAAGAACAACTTCTTATTTTCAATGACGGCCTAGGAACAGTGGGTTAACTGCCTTGTTCAGGGGCAGAACGACAGATTTTTTACCTTGTCAGCTCAGGGATTCGATTTTGCAACCTTTCGGTTACAAGTCCAACGCTCTAACCACTAGGCTACCTGCTCTAACCACTAGGCAGCCTCTAACCACTAGGCTACCTGCTCTAACCACTAGGCAGCCTCTAACCACTAGGCTACCTGCTCTAACCACTAGGCAGCCTCTAACCACTAGGCTACCTGCTCTAACCACTAGGCTACCTGCCTCTAACCACTAGGCTACCTGCCTCTAACCACTAGGCTACCTGCCTCTAACCACTAGGCAGCCTCTAACCACTAGGCTACCTGCTCTAACCACTAGGCAGCCTCTAACCACTAGGCTACCTGCTCTAACCACTAGGCAGCCTCTAACCACTAGGCTACCTGTCTCTAACCACTAGGCTACCTGCCTCTAACCACTAGGCTACCTGCCTCTAACCACTAGGCTACCTGCCTCTAACCACTAGGCAGCCTCTAACCACTAGGCTACCTGCTCTAACCACTAGGCAGCCTCTAACCACTAGACTACCTGCCTCTAACCACTAGGCTACCTGCCTTTAACCACTAGGCTACCTGCCTTTAACCACTAGGCTACCTGCCTCTAACCACTAGGCTATCTGCCTCTAACCACTAGGCTACCTGCCTCTAACCACTAGGCTACCTGCTGCCCCATACACGCTAACCACTAGGCTACCTGCCATCCCTACACTCTAACCACTAGACTACCTGCCTCTAACCACTAGGCTACCTGCCTCTAACCACTAGGCTACCTGCCCCTCCTACACTCTAACCACTAGGCTACCTGCTGCCCCATACACTCTAACCACTAGACTACCTGCCTCTAACCACTAGGCTACCTGCCCCCCCTACACTCTAACCACTAGGCTACCTGCTGCCCCATACACTCTAACCTCTAGGCTACCTGCCTCTAACCACTTGGCTATCTGCCTCTAACCACTAGGCTACCTGCCTCTAACCACTAGGCTACCTGCCTCTAACCACTAGGCTACCTGCCTCTAACCACTAGGCTGCCTGTCGCCCCTACACTCTAACCACTAGGCTACCTGCCGCCCCTACACTCTAACCACTAGGCTACCTGCCGTCCCTACACTCTAACCACTAGGCTACCTGCCGCCCCTACACTCTAACCACTAGGCTACCTGCCGCCCCTACACTCTAACCACTAGGTTACCTGCCGTCCCTACACTCTAACCACTAGGCTACCTGCCGCCCCTACACTCTAACCACTAGGCTACCTTCTACCCCTGTTAATCCTATCATATCCAGTGCTAAACACTGAGAAAATATATTTTCATGCCCGTATAGTGAACTTGAGACTCAAAACCCCAACAGCAGTAGCATGACCTCTGACCTGGCTGAGGAGCATGAGCAAGATGCCGTTGTGACTCATCAGTTTAACTTCCTGTTCAAAGCGCTGCATCTTCCCTGTATCCTCCTTCAAGGTGACCTCAGCGTAACCCGTCCCGTCAAAGTAGGCCGCGTCGTTCACCCACTGCTGGGTCAACACCGGCTTCGTTCTGACGGACAGAGGAAAACTCACGTCACTAACACGGCAAAACAATATCACAATATTCACAGACAATTCATACACATTTTTGCGTCAAATGCTTTGTATATGGGTTTCGCTAGCTGACCGTGAACTAGGCCATAGACAGCAAATGATAAGATCGTAATAATTCTATAAATGTTGATCTTTTTTTATAGGGGATATAAATTATAGCTCCCAGATGTCCACACACGGCGGTTTGTGGCTCTTGTTAATATTCAGTGTTGAGATAAGACGTAGCGGTCTGCTAATGGTCCCACCTTCCACATGGTTTCTCCTCGGTGGTGTTGAGTTGGAAGATGTTCTCAAAGTTATAGAGACTGAGCACCTCCTCATTCAGGGTCTCCAGCTCAATACAGCCCTTGAAGTTGGGCAACTGGAGCTGGAGAGGGGGCTGAGAGAAGAACAGAGAGACTGAGATGTTACTAATGAGCTGAGAGAAGCTAGAGAGATATGGGTTTCTGAAGGAGCTGAGAGAAGCTAGAGAGATATGGGTTCCTGAAGGAGCTGAGAGAAGCTAGAGAGATATGGGTTCCTGAAGGAGCTGAGAGAAGAACAGAGAGGAAGAGATGTTACTAATGAGCTGAGAGAAGAACAGACAGGAAGAGATGTTACTAATGAGCTGAGAGAAGCTAGAGAGATATGGGTTTCTGAAGGAGCTGAGAGAAGCTAGAGAGATATGGGTTCCTGAAGGAGCTGAGAGAAGCTAGAGAGATATATGGGTTACTGAAGGAGCTGAGAGAAGCTGGAGAGATATGGGTTACTTATGGAGCTGAGCGAGGAAACAGATCTATAAGTTACTAACAGTAGAGATACACTACATATACACGGAAGTATGTGGACACCCCTTCAAATTAGTGGATTTGGCTATTTCAGGACACCTATTGCTGACAGGTGTATAAAATCGAGCACACAGCCATGCAATCTCCATAGACAAACATTGGCCTTACTGAAGAGCTCGTGGCACCGTCATAGGTTAACACCTTTCCAACAAGTCAGTTCATCAAATCGGCGTTCCAATCTAGTGTACATCTAGTGGAAAGCCTTCCCAGAAGAGTGGAGGCTGTTACAGCAGCAATGTTCCATCATCTAGTGGAAAGCCTTCCCAGAAGAGTGGAGGCTGTTATAGCAGCAATGTTCCAACATCTAGTGGAAAGCCTTCCCAGAAGAGTGGAGGCTGTTATAGCAGCAATGTTCCAACATCTAGTGGAAAGCCTTCCCAGAAGAGTGGAGGTTGTTATAGCAGCAATGTTCCAACATCTAGTGGAAAGCCTTCCCAGAAGAGTGGAGGCTGTTATAGCAGCAATGTTCCAACATCTAGTGGAAAGCCTTCCCAGAAGAGTGGAGGCTGTTACAGCAGCAAAGGGAGAGGGGAACCAACTCCATATTAATGCCCATGATTTTGGAATGAGGCGATCGACGAGCAGGTGTCCACATACTTTTGGTCATGTTGTGTATACGGGAGAAACTAAAGGTCTACTTGTATGTTTGGTACCATTGTATATCTACGAAAGGCTGTGGATACATTGTGGTCCTTCGAACCGGACACGGACACGCACGCACGCACACACACACACACACACACACAGCTCCCTCTCACCGTGAATGTGTCAGGGTACCCTCCCACATAGAACACAGTCTCTTCAGTCTGGAGGTTGAGCAGTCCGCTGTCCCCTACTGCATCCACCACAGCCTTGGTCACCCTGGTCTCCGAAGTCATGGCCATCTGACCGTACTGAAGGATCCTATAGAGAGAGGTAGAGAGAGAGAGAGAGACAGAGAGAGGTAGAGAGAGACAGAGAGAGAGAGAGAGAGAGAGAGAGAGAGAAGGGGAGGGAGAGAGAGAGAGAAGGGGAGGGAGAGAGAGAGAGAGAGAGAGAGAGAGAGAGAGAGAGAGAGAGAGAGAGAGAGAGAGAGACAGAGAGAGAGAGACAGAGGGAGCGGTCTAATGGTTGGGACATTGGGTTCCCTAGTAAGAACAAATCCAAACAATGACCGTGGCGGTAGTTACCTTTCCAGGACCACGTTGTTGAAGTTGCCATCTGTTTGGACATCTTCCGGCATCTCCACCTCGGTCGTGTCTCCACCCACATTGAAGAGCCAGTGCAGTCTGTGCCCTTCCAGCATCATTCCCAGGAACTCCTTACTGGACTACAGACATGAAACAGGAAACGCATCATTACTGGACTACAGACATGAAACAGGAAACGCATCATTACTGGACTACAGACATGAAACAGGAAACGCATCATTACTGGACTACAGACATGAAACAGGAAACGCATCATTACTGGACTACAGACATGAAACAGGAAACGCATCATTACTGGACTACAGACATGAAACAGGAAACGCATCATTACTGGACTACAGACATGAAACAGGAAACGCATCATTACTGGACTACAGACATGAAACAGGAAACGCATCATTACTGGACTACAGAAATGAAACAGGAAACGCGCATCATTACTGGACTACAGACATGAAACAGGAAACGCATCATCACTGGACTACAGACACAAAACAGGAAACGCATCATTAGTGGACTACAGACATGAAACAGGAAACGCATTATTACTGGACTACAGACACGAAACAGGAAACGCATCATTACTGGACTACAGACACGAAACAGGAAACGCATCATTACTGGACTACAGACATGAAACAGGAAACGCATCATTACTGGACCACAGACATGAAACAGGAAACGCATCATTACTGGAATACAGACATGAAACAGGAAACGCATCATTACTGGACTACAGACACGAAACAGGAAACGCATCATTACTGGACTACAGACACGAAACAGGAAACGCATCATTACTGGACTACAGACACGAAACAGGAAACGCATCATTACTGGACTACAGACACGAAACAGGAAACGCATCATTACTGGACTACAGACACGAAACAGGAAACGCATCATTACTGGACTACAGACATGAAACAGGAAACGCATCATCACTGGACTACAGACATGAAACAGGAAACGCATCATTACTGGACTACAGACATGAAACAGGAAACGCATCATCACTGGACTTCAGTGCCTTCGGAAAGTATTCACACATCTTGACCTTTTCCAAATGTTGTTGTGTTTTGTCAACGATCTACACAAAATATTCTGTACAGTCACAGTAGAAGAAACATTTCTAACATTTGAAAAAAATGTATGAAAAATAAAACACTATTATATCTTGATTCGATAAGTATTTAACCCACTGAGTCAATACATGTTAGAATCACCTTTGGTAGTGATTACAACTGTGAGTCTTTCTGGGTAAGTCTCTAAGAGCTTTCCACACCTGGATTGTGCAAAATTTGCTCATTATTCTTTTCAGAATTCTTCAAGCTCTTTACAATTGGTTGTTGATCATTGCTAGACAACCATTTTCAGGTCTCGCCATAAACTTTCAAGGAGATTTAAATCACAAATGGGCCACTCAGGAACATTCACTGTCTTCTTGGTAAGCAACTCCAGTGTAGATTTGGCCTTGTGTTTTAGGATATTGTCCTGCTGAAAGACAAATGCATCTCCCAGTGACTGTTGGAAAGCAGACAACCAGGTTATCGCCTTTTAATTTTTTAGATGTTTTAACCTTCGTCTTATCAGGTAAGATGACTGAGAACCCATTCTTATTTACAGAAACGACCTGGGGAATAGTTACAGGGGACAGGATGAATGAGCCAATTGTAAACTGGGGATGATTAGGTGACTGTGATGGTATGAGGGTCAGATTGGGAATTTAGCCAGAACACCGGGCTAAAATCCATATTGGGCTTTACAATCATTTACAAAAAGACTTAGAAATCTATTACAACAAATAAAATGACAGTAAGGACCTTTAGAAAGAACTGGCAGTGTTTTGTGTTGGAGATTGACTCCTTAGTTGCCCTGGCCACGACCCATCTTCAATGCTCTTACTGAGGGAAGGAGGTTGTTGGCCAAGATCTCGCGATACATGGCCCCATCCATCCTCACCTCAATACGGTGCAGTCGTCCTGTCCCCTTTGCAGAAAAACATCCCCAAAGAATGATGTTTCCACCTCCATGCTTCATGGTTGGGATGGTGTCCTTGGGGTTGTACTCATCCTTCTTCTTCCTCCAAACACGGCGAGTGGAGTTTAGACCAAAAAGCTCTATTTTTGTCTCATCAGACCACATGACCTTCTCCCATTCCTCCTCTGAATCATCCAGATTGTCCTATCTGTCTGTGGTTCTAGACTTTAGGGAGGTTCTTCGAATAGATCTCGGATCAGCACGATAAGTGCCATGGGATCTTTAGTGACCACAGCGAGTCAGCAGACTCGTTTAACATCCCATCGGAAAGACAGCACCCTACACAGGGCAATGTCCCCAATCACTATCCTGGAGAATTGGGACATGTATTTTTTGACCAAAGGAAAGATTTCCTCCTACTGGCCCTTCCAGCAGTATCTGGTCTCCCATCCAGGACCAACCAGGACCAACTCTGCTTAGCTTCAGAGCTGTGGGATGCAGGGTGCAAAGCTGCTGGCTGTGCTTCTTTTTAATCCTTTTTTACATAGGTGCCCTTCTTTGCGAGGCATTGGAAAACCTCCCTGGTTGAATCTGTGTTTGAAATTCACTGCTTGACTGAGGGGACCTTACAGATAATTGTATGTGTGGGTTACAGAGACGAGGTAGTGATTTAAAAAATCATGTTAACTCCCCCGAGTTGATGTCCTCGCACCCCTGCGGAAATTTAATTAGCATCATTTAAGCATCCCCATACAAATATGTCAGTTTAAGAGATAAGTTAAGAGATATCTGCTTTTTGAAAGGTGAAAGGACATCCTGAAAATTGGTCTTCTCACATAATCGTCTGTAGCTTCCGAACGTTATGGGGTCACCCCTTTATGGAAAGATGAGACTCTCACGAACACGGTGTTGTTCTCCGTTTCACTCTACGACCCCTACAAGTGTCTTGGGACTGGTCTGAATTCGGTACAAACGATCTGCCATCTTCTGTCTGTAGAGTCGACTGTTTTGCTCTAGGATGCCCAGAGGCTACAAAACTCATCTGAAGGTCCCCCAGTGCAAGTTGAACAGATGAAGAAAGTATATATGGTGTTTGTAGCCAAAAATAAGGGTTTAAAAACAAGTATAAAACTACATGTTTTCTTCTTGTATCTCTCAGATATAGGGTGCATTAGTTAGGTATTCACACCCCTTTCCTTTTTCCAAATGTTGTTGCGCTACAACCTTATTCTAAAATGTATTCAATTAATGTTTTCCTTCATAAATCTACATCCATCATCATGACATCACAATACCCCATCATGACATCACAATACCCCATCATGACATCACAATACCCCGTCATGACATCACAATACCCCATCATGACATCACAATACCCCGAACAATACCCAGACAACAATACCCCGAACAATACCCACAATACCCAGAACACACCGATCCCCAAATCAAACCCACCCCAAAACCAGACTTAAAAGCAGACATGATATACAGTAATATAATAAAATAGTTTTAAAAAATAAAGATATTATAAAATAAAAAGGTTTTTAAAAATTAGTAAAAATAAGGATACAAATTGATACAAGCTGGGTCCATGTCTTCTGCAAAGGATAGGAACGGTTGCCAGATATTATAAAATGTAATTGTGTATATGTCTTCTGCAAAGGATAGGAACGGTTGCCAGATATTATAAAATGTAATTGTGTATATGTCTTCTGCAAAGGATAGGAAAGGTTGCCAGATATTATAAAATGTAATTGTGTATATGTCTTCTGCAAAGGATAGGAAAGGTTGCCAGATATTATAAAATGTAATTGTGTATATGTCTTCTGCAAAAGATAGGAAAGGTTGCCAGATATTCTAAAATGTAATTGCAGGATCCCCTAAAGGAGTGGTGTATTTTCTCTAGCTTGAGATGTAGTATAAGACGTCTAGCTAGTACATACCGGTATGATGCCAATAGAACTGTTTAGAGGGCTCTCTCTCTCTCTCTCTCTCTCTCTCTCTCTCTCTCTCTCTCTCTCTCTCTCTCTCTCTCTCTCTCTCTCTCTCTCTCTCTCTCTCTCTCTCTCTCTCTCTCTCTCTCTCTCTCTCTCTCTCTCTCTCTCTCTCTCTCTCTCTCTCTCTCTCTCTCTCTCTCTCTCTCTCTCTCTCTCTCTCTCTCTCTCTCTCCTTCTAATTCAGCAACTGTCTCAGGTTCAACTGTAGGAATATCTAAGTTCTTAAAGAAGGTGTTGAGTAAGGTGGCATTACCAGCGGATTTCAAAGTGTATAATTGTGAGTAAAAGCATGAACTGACCTCTAAATCATCAATACATTTGTTATGCTATTATTTGACCATGCTGGTCATTTATGAACATTTGAACATCTTGGCCATGTTCTGTTATAATATCCACCCGGCACAGCCAGAAGAGGACTGGCTGCCCCTCATAGCCTGTTTCCTCTCTAGGTTTCTTCCTAGGTTTTGGCCTTTCTAGGGAGTTTTTCCTAGCCACCGTGCTTCTACACCTGTATTGCTTGCTGTTTGGGGTTTTAGGCTGGGTTTCTGTACAGCACTTTGATATATCAGCTAATGTAAGAAGGGCTATATAAATACATTTGATTTGATACCCAGCTCGTCAGTTATCTCAGGTATGGTTTGATTTGCGGTTCTCTAACACAGCTGGTGTGCTAGCATTTCCCCTGATGTCTCTCCACGATCATTATGTTTGTATCGAGACTTACTCATTAGATGCTCATCGAGTTGAAAGAAGTGTCAAACGTTGTTTTAGTAAATATGCAGATGAACAGTGTGAATATGCCATAACCAAATCAAAATATTTTATTTGTAAGTTCCCCAAGGCGTTGAATATTGCACTTCCTTAATCTTGCGCTGTACTAAATAATTTGGCCCCTTAGATAAGCCTTCATTGATTCCTATACTGTTGGAGGAGATTCCAGGGGTTTGATGAAACTGGAGAAACAGCTCACCAAGAATTTCTTCTGATAGCAGTAGTGAGTTAAGCCGCCAAGGGCGATAATTAGGCTGTGTGTTTGGTATAAGTAGTTTCATAGTAAGAGGAGAATGATGATGTTGATGATGTTTTTACACTGCTCCTACTCTCTGTTTATTATCTATGCATAGTCACTTTATCCCTACCTACATGTACAAATTACCTCGACTAACTTGTACCCCCGCACATTGGTACTCCCTATATATAGCCTCGTTATTGTTATTTAATTATTATTTATTTTACTTTAGTTTATTTAGCAAATTTTTTATTAACTATATTTCTCGAACTGCATTGTTGGTTAAGGGCTTGTAAGTAAGCATTTCACGGTAAGGTCAACAACTGTTGTATTCGGCATTTCACGGTAAGGTCAACAACTGTTGTATTCGGCATTTCACGGTAAGGTCAACAACTGTTGTATTCGGCATTTCACGGTAAGGTCAACAACTGTTGTATTCGGCATTTCACGGTAAGGTCAACAACTGTTGTATTCGGCATTTCACGGTAAGGTCAACAACTGTTGTATTCGGCATTTCACGGTAAGGTCAACAACTGTTGTATTCGGCATTTCACGGTAAGGTCAACAACTGTTGTATTCGGCATTTCACGGTAAGGTCAACAACTGTTGTATTCGGCATTTCACGGTAAGGTCAACAACTGTTGTATTCGGCATTTCACGGTAAGGTCAACAACTGTTGTATTCGGCGCATGTGACAAACACAATTTGATTCGATTTGATTTGAAATCTGTTATTCAATGCGTTTGTATGGGCTAATAGCAGTAAGGTCAAATAAAAGTTTATCAAATAGTTTGTGTGTATATATTTTATTGATACTTCAACGGGGTGTTTAAATTCTAAATAAAATAGCAAAATGATCCTTTGTTTCACCTTCTTCAAACAATTACATATAGTTTATGGATCAAGATGTTTAAAGGTAAACACAGTCTTGGGGAGCCTTTCATGAATATGTCATTATGAATGCTTATAAATGTTTAGAAATGCTTAGAAAAAATACTTACATCGATTATTCTCTGTCCCACAGTATACGTGTAAAAGAACAGTATTTATTAATTAATGATAAATAACAATAATTATAATAACAATAAAAAAATAAAAAAAAAAAAATAAAAAAAAAATAAATAAAAAATAATAATAAAAATAACAATAATTTTAAAAATGTTTAATAGATAAATGTAATAAAATACTTACGTCCTTGCTTCCGAGGTAAAAGACAAAGTGTTTGTCTGGTTGGTCCTGTCTGCGGGCGCGTGAGGCCTCGGGCAGGGTGATGTAGAACTTGAGGGAGGTGTAAGCTGCCAGGTCTGCCAGGTTACTGGGGGTGCGCACCTGCACACCTGATGTCCCGTTGAACTTCACAGGTACGCTCACCTGAGAGGGAGAAGAGGGGTAAATAAACTGGTCGCATGTTGATGATGTAACCGTTCATGTAACCATAGTAGATAGATAGATTTTCTAATATCATAAGTTTTGACCAAAATTCATACTTTATTCATACAAAAACTACATTTAATAGACACTTTTAACGCAAAACTAAACTGAACAATAATAAACGCAACAATTTCAAAGATTTTACTGGGTTACAGTTCATATAGGTCAATCAGTCAATTGATAATAAACTAATGAGGCTCTAAACTATGGATTTTCCAACTGGGAATACAGATATGCATCTGTTGGTCACTGGTACCTTTAAAACAAAGGTAGGGTCATGGATCAGAAAACCAGTCAGTATCTGGTGTGGATCAGAAAACCAGTCAGTATCTGGTGTTGATCAGAAAACCAGTCAGTATCTGGTGTGATCAGAAAACCAGTCAGTATCTGGTGTTGATCAGAAAACCAGTCAGTATCTGGTGTTGATCAGAAAACCAGTCAGTATCTGGTGTGATCAGAAAACCAGTCAGTATCTGGTGTTGATCAGAAAACCAGTCAGTATCTGGTGTTGATCAGAAAACCAGTCAGTATCTGGTGTTGATCAGAAAACCAGTCAGTATCTGGTGTGATCAGAAAACCAGTCAGTATCTGGTGTGGATCAGAAAACCAGTCAGTATCTGGTGTGGATCAGAAAACCAGTCAGTATCTGGTGTGATCAGAAAACCAGTCAGTATCTGGTGTGATCAGAAAACCAGTCAGTATCTGGTGTTGATCAGAAAACCAGTCAGTATCTGGTGTGATCAGAAAACCAGTCAGTATCTGGTGTTGATCAGAAAACCAGTCAGTATCTGGTGTTGATCAGAAAACCAGTCAGTATCTGGTGTTGATCAGAAAACCAGTCAGTATCTGGTGTAATCAGAAAACCAGTCAGTATCTGGTGTGGATCAGAAAACCAGTCAGTATCTGGTGTGGATCAGAAAACCAGTCAGTATCTGGTGTGATCAGAAAACCAGTCAGTATCTGGTGTGATCAGAAAACCAGTCAGTATCTGGTGTGATCAGAAAACCAGTCAGTATCTGGTGTGGATCAGAAAACCAGTCAGTATCTGGTGTGATCAGAAAACCAGTCAGTATCTGGTGTGGATCAGAAAACCAGTCAGTATCTGGTGTGATCAGAAAACCAGTCAGTATCTGGTGTGATCAGAAAACCAGTCAGTATCTGGTGTTGATCAGAAAACCAGTCAGTATCTGGTGTTGCCACCATTTCCCTCATGCAGCGCGACACATCTCCTTCACATAGAGTTGATCAGGATGTTGATTGTGGCCTGTGGAATGTTGCCCCACTCCTCTTCAATGTCGCTGGATATTGGCGGGAACTGGAACAAGCTGTCCTACACATCGATCCAGAGCATCCCAAACATGCTCAATGGGTGACATGTCTGGTGAGTATGCAGGCCATGGAAGAACTGGGACATTTTCAGCTTCCAGGGATTGTGTACAGATCCTTGTGACATGGAGCCGTTCATTATCATGCTGAAACATGAGTTGATGGAGGTGGATGAATGGCACGACAATGGGCCTCAGGATCTCAACACGGTATCTCTGTGTATTCAAGTTGTCATAGTTAAAATGCAATTGTGTTCGTTGTCCGTAGCTTATGCCTGCCCCATACCCCAACCCCACTGTCACCATGGGGCCCTCTGTTCACAACGTTGACATCAGCAAACCGCTCGCCCACATGATGCCATACACACTGTCTACCATCTGCCTGGTACAGTTGAAACCCGGGATTCATCCGTGAAGATCACACTACTCCAGCGTGTCAGTGATCATCGAAGGTGAGCATTTTCCCACTGAAGTCGGTTATGATGCCAAACTGTGGTCAGGTCAAGACCCTGGTGAGGACGATGAGTACGCAGATGAGCTTCACTGAGACGGTTTCTACAGAAATTCTTTGGTTGTGCAAACCCACAGTTTTATCAGCTGTCTGGGAGTAGAAATTAACATTAAATTCTCTGGCAATATCTCTGGTGGACATTCCTGCAGTCATCATGCCAATTGCATACTCCCTCAAAACTTGAGACATCTGTGGCATTGTGTTGTGTGACAAAACTGCACATTTTAGAATGGCCTTTTATTATCCCCAGCACAAGGTGCTCCTGTGTAATGATCATGCCGTTTAATCAGCTTCTTGATATGCCACACCTGTCAGGTGGATGAATTATCTTGACAAAGGAGAAACGCTCACTAACAGGGATGCAAACCAATTTGTGCACAAAATATGAGAGAAATAAGCTTTTTGTGTGTATGAAACATTTCTGGGATGGTTTATTTCAGCTCATGAAACATGTGACCAACCGTTTACAGGTTACGTTTATATTTTTGTTCAGTATAATTACAGGTATCAAACAGTATGTATTCATATTGCGGATCTGGGCTATGTTTGTCCCGTGTGAACCACCATACCTTGCTGGCTGCCTTGCGAGCCTCAGCGATGAGCTGTCTGATCCTGAGGATGTTCTCTGAGATGTTGGGCATCTGGGCTGAGTGGTTCTGCAGCTTGTCCAGCTTCTTCATCAGTATTGGGATGGCCTCGCCCAACATACCCACTGGAGAGACAGACAGAAATGTTCTGTCAGTCTAAACCAATCAGACTTCAGCAAATGGTTCTTCATTGAACACAGGTCTTTTGCATGATCAGAGAAGCAAAGATGTTCTACCTTGAACAATGTCCGAATAAACGTTATATTAAACTTTAAATATTAAATACCATTTAGGGAAAGGGAAACCTAGTCAGCTGCACAACCAAAACGTGTCTTCCTCATTTTAGCCCTCTGAATTTAATCTACCAATTCAAGCAGACTTTAACAAATATCTACACACCACTTTATTAAAATCAATCCTTATCAGCGTCCCAGGCCTCTGTGTAGTGAAACTGTCTAGTAGTGTCTAGTGGTCCTACCAGATCGACTATCTAGTAGTGTCTAGTGGTCCTACCAGACCTACTGTCTAGTAGGGTCTAGTGGTCCTACCAGAGCTACTATCTAGTCGTGTCTAGTGGACCTACCATATCTACTATCTAGTAGTGTCTAGTAGACCTACCAGATCTACTATCTAGTAGTGTCTAGTAGACCTACCAGATCTACTTTCTAGTAGTGTCTAGTAGACCTACCAGATCCACTATCTAGTAGTGTCTAGTAGACCTACCAGATCCACTATCTAGTAGTGTCTAGTGGACCTACCAGATCTACTATCTAGTAGTGTCTAGTAGACCTACCAGATCCACTATCTAGTAGTGTCTAGTGGACCTACCAGATCAACTATCTAGTAGTGTCTAGTGGTTGAAGACCTACCAGAGGTGTTGGCCTCCAGGAAGGCCTTGTGGATGTCATTGTTGTTGGTGTTGGCGTCTCCGTACTGCTGCTGCCATTGGTCCAGCTGCTCCTTGAGAGGGGCCAGGGTGTCCTTTACTCTCGCTGCTGTACTGTTGGCCTCCTTCGCTGATGCTTTAGCCTCCTCAATGTCACTAGCTGTCTCCTCTGGGGAAGACAGAGAGAATAGAGGTGTGGGTTGGGGTCTAGGGTCAGGATCAGGTTGTCCTCTACCCGGGTTAGATGTGAGCTAGGGTCAGAATGTCCTCTACCCGGGTTAGATGTGAGCTAGGGTCAGAATGTCCTCTACCCGGGTTAGATGTGAGCTAGGGTCAGAATGTCCTCTACCTGGGTTAGATGTGAGCTAGGGTCAGAATGTCCTCTATCCGGGTTAGATGTGAGCTAGGGTCAGAATGTCCTCTACCCGGGTTAGATGTGAGTTAGGATCAGAATGTCCTCTACCCGGGTTAGGTGTGAGCTAGGGTCAGAATGTCCTCTACCCGGGTTAGATGTGAGCTAGGGTCAGAATGTCCTCTACCCAGGTTAGATGTGAGCTAGGGTCAGAATGTCCTCTACCCGGGTTAGATGTGAGCTAGGGTCAGAATGTCCTCTACCTGGGTTAGATGTGAGCTAGGGTCAGAATGTCCTCTACCTGGGTTAGATGTGAGCTAGGGTCAGAATGTCCTCTACCTGGGTTAGATGTGAGCTAGGGTCAGAATGTCCTCTACCCGGGTTAGATGTGAGCTAGGGTCAGAATGTCCTCTACCCGGGTTAGATGTGAGCTAGGGTCAGAATGTCCTCTACCCGGGTTAGATGTGAGCTAGGGTCAGAATGTCCTCTACCCGGGTTAGATGTGAGTTAGGATCAGAATGTCCTCTACCCGGGTTAGGTGTGAGCTAGGGTCAGAATGTCCTCTACCCGGGTTAGATGTGAGCTAGGGTCAGAATGTCCTCTACCCAGGTTAGATGTGAGCTAGGGTCAGAATGTCCTCTACCCGGGTTAGGTGTGAGTTAGGGTCAGAATGTCCTCTACTTGGGTTAGATGTGAGCTAGTGTCAGAATGTCCTCTACCTGGGTTAGATGTGAGCTAGTGTCAGAATGTCCTCTACCCGGGTTAGGTGTGATCTAGGGTCAGAATGTTCTCTACCCGGGTCAGGTGTGAGTTAGGATCAGAATGTCCTCTACCCGGGTTAGATGTGAGCTAGTGTTAGGATCAGGTTCTCCTCTACCTGGGTTAGATGTGAGCTAGGGTCAGAATTGTCTCTACCCGGGTTAGGTGTGAGCTAGGGTCAGAATGTCCTCTACCCGGGTTAGGTGTGAGCTAGTGTCAGGATCAGGATTAGGTGTGAGCTAGGGTCAGGATGTCCTCTACCTGGGTTAGATGTGAGCTAGGGTCAGAATGTCCTCTACCCGGGTTAGATGTGAGCTAGGGTCAGAATGTCCTCTACCCGGGTTAGATGTGAGTTAGGATCAGAATGTCCTCTACCCGGGTTAGGTGTGAGCTAGGGTCAGAATGTCCTCTACCCGGGTTAGATGTGAGCTAGGGTCAGAATGTCCTCTACCCGGGTTAGATGTGAGTTAGGATCAGAATGTCCTCTACCCGGGTTAGGTGTGAGCTAGGGTCAGAATGTCCTCTACCCGGGTTAGATGTGAGCTAGGGTCAGAATGTCCTCTACCCAGGTTAGATGTGAGCTAGGGTCAGAATGTCCTCTACCCGGGTTAGGTGTGAGTTAGGGTCAGAATGTCCTCTACTTGGGTTAGATGTGAGCTAGTGTCAGAATGTCCTCTACCTGGGTTAGATGTGAGCTAGTGTCAGAATGTCCTCTACCCGGGTTAGGTGTGATCTAGGGTCAGAATGTTCTCTACCCGGGTTAGATGTGAGCTAGTGTTAGGATCAGGTTCTCCTCTACCTGGGTTAGATGTGAGCTAGGGTCAGAATTGTCTCTACCCGGGTTAGGTGTGAGCTAGGGTCAGAATGTCCTCTACCCGGGTTAGGTGTGAGCTAGTGTCAGGATCAGGATTAGGTGTGAGCTAGGGTCAGGATGTCCTCTACCTTGGTTAGATGTGAGCTAGGGTCAGAATGTCCTCTACCCGGGTTAGATGTGAGCTAGGGTCAGAATGTCCTCTACCCGGGTTAGATGTGAGTTAGGATCAGAATGTCCTCTACCCGGGTTAGGTGTGAGCTAGGGTCAGAATGTCCTCTACCCGGGTTAGATGTGAGTTAGGATCAGAATGTCCTCTACCCGGGTTAGGTGTGAGCTAGGGTCAGAATGTCCTCTACCCGGGTTAGATGTGAGCTATGGTCAAGATTAGGTGTGAGTTAGGGTCAGGTTTAGGATTAGGTGTGAGTTAGGGTCAGGATTAGGATTAGGTGTGAGCTAGGGTCAGGATCAGGATTAGGTGTGAGCTAGGGTCAGGTTTAGGATTAGGTGTGAGCTAGGATCAGGATTAGGATTAGGTGTGAGCTAGGGTCAGGATTAGGTGTGAGCTAGGGTCAGGTTTAGGATTAGGTGTGAGTTAGGGTCAGGATTAGGATTAGGTGTGAGCTAGGGTCAGGATTAGGATTAGGTGTGAGCTAGGGTCAGGTTTAGGATTAGGTGTGAGCTAGGGTCAGGATTAGGTGTGAGCTAGGGTAAGGATTAGGTGTGAGTTAGGGTCAGGTTTAGGATTAGGTGTGAGCTAGGGTCAGGATTAGGATTAGGTGTGAGCTAGGGTCAGGTTTAGGATTAGGTGTGAGCTAGGGTCAGGATTAGGATTAGGTGTGAGCTAGGGTCAGGATTAGGTGTGAGCTAGGGTCAGGTTTAGGATTAGGTGTGAGTTAGGGTCAGGATTAGGATTAGGCGTGAGCTAGGGTCAGGATTAGGATTAGGTGTGAGCTAGGGTCAGGTTTAGGATTAGGTGTGAGCTAGGGTCAGGATTAGGATTAGGTGTGAGCTAGGGTCAGGATTAGGTGTGAGCTAGGGTCAGGTTTAGGATTAGGTGTGAGTTAGGGTCAGGATTAGGATTAGGTGTGAGCTAGGGTCAGGATTAGGATTAGGTGTGAGCTAGGGTCAGGTTTAGGATTAGGTGTGAGCTAGGGTCAGGATTAGGTGTGAGCTAGGGTTAGGATTAGGTGTGAGCTAGGGTTAGGATTAGGTGTGAGCTAGGGTCAGGATTAGGTGTGAGCTAGTGTCAGGATTAGGGTTGGGCGTGAGTAACATTTGTTTGTGTACAAGTGTGAGTATAGATATTGTTTTTCGCAATAGATCTCCCGTTTATCCCTGGCCTTACCTCGACTGAAGTTGAGGCTACTCTGCACCATCTCTAGGTCGTTCAGTAGAGTCTCCTGTTTGTCTCTGGCCTCATCCAGACGAGCCTTAGCATCCTGGAGCTGAGGTTTCAAATCTGACAGCAGACACGGAATACTACGTTATGACAAGACGGCCACTTTGTCTTGCTATTAAAGGAAGTGTACACAACAACAAGCATTCAGCGACATACATCTGGGCCTGTATTTTTTTTAATTTTTTTTAAAGCGTCCCAGGGCAAGAGCGCTGATCTAGGAACAGTTCTCCCCATGTGTAGCCTTGTTCATATAATCTTATTCGTTACAACCTAAAAGGCAAAGCTGATCCGATATCAATACTCCTGTTTGTGAATACGGGCCCTGGGGAAGGGAAACAAAAAGGGCATCAGGCTCTCACCATTACTGACATCTTCCTGTAGTTTGACAGCCTGCTTCACCAGTTCAATACTGTGTTTCCTCAGACCTTTAGCTGTCTGGCCCAGGTCCTGATCCTGTACATTCTGCACACATCATCAACAACAACAACAACATCGACAACAACATCAACATCAACACCACCAACAACATCATCAACGACAACAACAACAACAACAGCATCAACGACAACAACAACATAAACATCAACAACAACATCAACAACACCAACAACATCATCGACAACAACATCAACACCACCAACAACATCATCAACGACAACAACAACAACAACAGCATCAACGACAACAACAACATAAACATCAACAACAACAACAACATCAACAACACCAACAACATCATCGACAACAACATCAACAACAACATCAACAACAACATCAACAACATCATTAACAACAACAACATCAACATCAACAACAACATCAACACAACATAAACATATCAACAACATCAACACAACAACAACATCAACAACAACATCAACAACAACATCAACACAACAGATATATATGTTATCTTCTTACAGGTCCATCATGGCAATGTTTAGGTGCCACACATATGCATATCTCGTAATGTTGTTTCTATGAGTCTTAGAGAGTATATCATGGTCCTCACAACGTAGGAAATATGTGTACGTGTTGCCCTTACCGCCAGTGCGTCCATAGCAGCCTGGTTGGCAGCAGTCTCAGCGGCTCTGACGGCGTCGACGATGTCGGAGTACGCCCGTGACGCGCTCACGGCTCGTTGGATGAAACCGTCCTTGTTGGTGTTGGAGATCACACTGCAACACACAGAGGAGAAAACATGAAGTCGGCTCTACATTTATAACAGATCGATCTATCAATCGACCAATCAATCAACCAACATACCAACTGCCCAACCAATCAATCAATCAATCAACATACCAACTGCCCGAACCAATCAATCGATCAACCAATCAATCAACCAACATACCAACTGCCCAACCAATCAATCAATCAATCAACATACCAACTGCCCGAACCAATCAATCGATCAATCAATCAATCAACCAACATACCAACTGCCCAACCAATCAATCGATCTATCGATCTATCAATCAACCAATATACCAACTGACCAACCAATCAATCAATCAGGCCATCAGTCAGTCAGGCCATCAGTCCATCAGTCCATTAGTTCATCAGTCCATCAGGCCATTAGTTCATCAGGACATCAGGCCATCAGATCAGTCCATCAGTCCATCAGGCCATCAGGACATCAGGCCATTAGTTAATCAGTCCATCAGTCCATTAGTTCATCAGTCCATCAGGCATCAGGCCATTAGTTCATCAGTCCATCAGGCCATTAGTTCATCAGGACATCAGGCCATCAGATCAGTCCATCAGGCCATCAGGACATCAGGCCATTAGTTCATCAGTCCATCAGTCCATTAGTTCATCAGTCCATCAGGCATCAGGCCATTAGTTCATCAGTCCATCAGGCATCAGGCCATTAGTTCATCAGTCCATCAGGCATCAGTCCATTAGTTTATCAGTCAATCAGGACATCAGTCCATCAGGACATCAGTCCATTAGGACATCAGTCCATCAGGCCATCAGTCCATCAGGCCATCAGTCCATCAGGACATCAGGCCATCAGGCATCAGGCCATCAGTCCATCAGGACATCAGGCATCAGGCCATCATGCCATCAGTCCATCAGTCCCTCAGTCCATCAGGCCCTCAGTCCATCAGGCCATCAGGCATCAGGCCATCAGTCCATCAGTCCATCAGTCCATCAGGCATCAGGCCATCAGGCATCAGGCCATCAGTCCATCAGTCCATCAACTCCTCACCTGGCGAGGTTCATGGCCAGCTCATTGAGTAGTTCAGCATGTTTCTCTGCTGCCTCCACCAGGGGTATCTTACTGACGGAGGGGGAAAACTGCAGCACCTTCTCTGCCAAGGGCATCCTGGAACCATCCAACTGGGCTGCCAGACGCTCATAGTCCTAGAAAGAGATGTTTTAGAAAGGGGTTAACCTCGTCACCACGCACGGAGGAAGTCTGGTGTGTACAAAACTTCTAAGGGATTGAAAAAAAACACGCTTCACAAGCTGTAGCCAAAATACCCAGACTCACCTCCCAAAGAGAGAGAGAGAGAGGGTTTAAAGGAGAGAGGATATTTTAGATAAGGGATTTACTGTAACAATGGTACAGATATCAGAGATCTAATCTGATGTCCAAGGTTTGTCAGGGAATTTTTCAGGGCCCTCCGGCAAGGCTCACAAAATAATTTTAGACCCAAGCCACCCCCTGTAACTGGACTTTGAACAACTCCCCTCTGGGCGCAGGTATAGGGCACCCCTCAGCAGGAAAAACAGAACGAGACAATCATTTGTGCCAGGTGTGATATCCTCCCTAAATAGCTCGGGCTAATGTTCCTATCGACTCAGTAAGGCCAGCAGGCTAATGTTCCTATAGACTCAGTAAGACCAGGCTAATGTTCCTATCGACCCAGTAAGGCCAGCAGGCTAATGTTCCTATCGACTCAGTAAGGCCAGCAGGCTAATGTTCCTATAGACTCAGTAAGACCAGGCTAATGTTCCTATCGACCCAGTAAGGCCAGCAGGCTAATGTTCCTATAGACTCAGTAAGACCAGCAGGCTAATGTTCCTATCCACTCAGTAAGGCCAGCAGGCTAATGTTCCTATAGACTCAGTAAGACCAGCAGGCTAATGTTCCTATAGACTCAGTAAGACCAGCAGGCTAATGTTCCTATAGACTCAGTAAGGCCAGCAGGCTAATGTTCCTATAGACTCAGTAAGGCCAGCAGGCTAATGTTCCTATCGACTCAGTAAGGCCAGCAGGCTAATGTTCCTATAGACTCAGTAAGGCCAGCAGGCTAATGTTCCTATCCACTCAGTAAGACCAGCAGGCTAATGTTCCTATAGACTCAGTAAGACCAGCAGGCTAATGTTCCTATCCACTCAGTAAGGCCAGCAGGCTAATGTTCCTATAGACTCAGTAAGACCAGCAGGCTAATGTTCCTATCCACTCAGTAAGGCCAGCAGGCTAATGTTCCTATCAACTCAGTAAGACCAGCAGGCTAATGTTCCTATCCACTCAGTAAGGCCAGCAGGCTAATGTTCCTATCGACTCAGTAAGGCCAGCAGGCTAATGTTCCTATAGACTCAGTAAGGCCAGCAGGCTAATGTTCCTATAGACTCAGTAAGACCAGCAGGCTAATGTTCCTATAGACTCAGTAAGACCAGCAGGCTAATGTTCCTATAGACTCAGTAAGACCAGCAGGCTAATGTTCCTATCCACTCAGTAAGGCCAGCAGGCTAATGTTCCTATCCACTCAGTAAGACCAGCAGGCTAATGTTCCTATAGACTCAGTAAGACCAGCAGGCTAATGTTCCTATAGACTCAGTAAGGCCAGCAGGCTAATGTTCCTATCCACTCAGTAAGGCCAGCAGGCTAATGTTCCTATATACTCAGTAAGGCCAGCAGGCTAATGTTCCTATAGACTCAGTAAGGCCAGCAGGCTAATGTTCCTATAGACTCAGTAAGGCCAGCAGGCTAATGTTCCTATAGACTCAGTAAGGCCAGCAGGCTAATGTTCCTATAGACTCAGTAAGGCCAGCAGGCTAATGTTCCTATAGACTCAGTAAGGCCAGCAGGCTAATGTTCCTATCCATCCAGTAAGGCCAGCAGGCTAATGTTCCTATCGACCCAGTAAGACCAGCAGGCTAATGTTCCTTTAGACTCAGTAAGACCAGCAGGCTAATGTTCCTATAGACTCAGTAAGACCAGCAGGCTAATGTTCCTATAGACTCAGTAAGACCAGCAGGCTAATGTTCCTATAGACCCAGTAAGGCCAGCAGGCTAATGTTCCTATAGACTCAGTAAGACCAGCAGGCTAATGTTCCTATAGACTCAGTAAGACCAGCAGGCTAATGTTCCTATAGACCCAGTAAGAACAGCAGGCTAATGTTCCTATAGACTCAGTAAGACCAGCAGGCTAATGTTCCTATAGACTCAGTAAGGCCAGCAGGCTAATGTTCCTATAGACTCAGTAAGACCAGCAGGCTAATGTTCCTATCCACTCAGTAAGACCAGCAGGCTAATGTTCCTATCCACTCAGTAAGGCCAGCAGGCTAATGTTCCTATCGATTCAGTAAGGCCAGCAGGCTAATGTTCCTATCCACTCAGTAAGGCCAGCAGGCTAATGTTCCTATCCACTCAGTAAGACCAGCAGGCTAATGTTCCTATAGACTCAGTAAGACCAGCAGGCTAATGTTCCTATAGACTCAGTAAGGCCAGCAGGCTAATGTTCCTATCCACTCAGTAAGGCCAGCAGGCTAATGTTCCTATAGACTCAGTAAGGCCAGCAGGCTAATGTTCCTATAGACTCAGTAAGGCCAGCAGGCTAATGTTCCTATAGACTCAGTAAGGCCAGCAGGCTAATGTTCCTATAGACTCAGTAAGGCCAGCAGGCTAATGTTCCTATAGACTCAGTAAGGCCAGCAGGCTAATGTTCCTATCCATCCAGTAAGGCCAGCAGGCTAATGTTCCTATCGACCCAGTAAGACCAGCAGGCTAATGTTCCTATCCACTCAGTAAGGCCAGCAGGCTAATGTTCCTATCAACTCAGTAAGACCAGCAGGCTAATGTTCCTATCCACTCAGTAAGGCCAGCAGGCTAATGTTCCTATCGACTCAGTAAGGCCAGCAGGCTAATGTTCCTATAGACTCAGTAAGGCCAGCAGGCTAATGTTCCTATAGACTCAGTAAGACCAGCAGGCTAATGTTCCTATAGACTCAGTAAGACCAGCAGGCTAATGTTCCTATAGACTCAGTAAGACCAGCAGGCTAATGTTCCTATCCACTCAGTAAGGCCAGCAGGCTAATGTTCCTATCCACTCAGTAAGACCAGCAGGCTAATGTTCCTATAGACTCAGTAAGACCAGCAGGCTAATGTTCCTATAGACTCAGTAAGGCCAGCAGGCTAATGTTCCTATCCACTCAGTAAGGCCAGCAGGCTAATGTTCCTATAGACTCAGTAAGGCCAGCAGGCTAATGTTCCTATAGACTCAGTAAGGCCAGCAGGCTAATGTTCCTATAGACTCAGTAAGGCCAGCAGGCTAATGTTCCTATAGACTCAGTAAGGCCAGCAGGCTAATGTTCCTATAGACTCAGTAAGGCCAGCAGGCTAATGTTCCTATAGACCAGTAAGGCCAGCAGGCTAATGTTCCTATAGACTCAGTAAGGCCAGCAGGCTAATGTTCCTATCCATCCAGTAAGGCCAGCAGGCTAATGTTCCTATCGACCCAGTAAGACCAGCAGGCTAATGTTCCTTTAGACTCAGTAAGACCAGCAGGCTAATGTTCCTATAGACTCAGTAAGACCAGCAGGCTAATGTTCCTATAGACTCAGTAAGACCAGCAGGCTAATGTTCCTATAGACCCAGTAAGGCCAGCAGGCTAATGTTCCTATAGACTCAGTAAGACCAGCAGGCTAATGTTCCTATAGACTCAGTAAGACCAGCAGGCTAATGTTCCTATAGACCCAGTAAGAACAGCAGGCTAATGTTCCTATAGACTCAGTAAGACCAGCAGGCTAATGTTCCTATAGACTCAGTAAGGCCAGCAGGCTAATGTTCCTATAGACTCAGTAAGACCAGCAAGCTAATGTTCCTATCCACTCAGTAAGGCCAGCAGGCTAATGTTCCTATCCACTCAGTAAGACCAGCAGGCTAATGTTCCTATCCACTCAGTAAGGCCAGCAGGCTAATGTTCCTATCGACTCAGTAAGGCCAGCAGGCTAATGTTCCTATCGACTCAGTAAGGCCAGCAGGCTAATGTTCCTATCCACTCAGTAAGGCCAGCAGGCTAATGTTCCTATCCACTCAGTAAGACCAGCAGGCTAATGTTCCTATAGACTCAGTAAGACCAGCAGGCTAATGTTCCTATAGACTCAGTAAGGCCAGCAGGCTAATGTTCCTATAGACTCAGTAAGGCCAGCAGGCTAATGTTCCTATAGACTCAGTAAGGCCAGCAGGCTAATGTTCCTATAGACTCAGTAAGGCCAGCAGGCTAATGTTCCTATAGACTCAGTAAGGCCAGCAGGCTAATGTTCCTATAGACTCAGTAAGGCCAGCAGGCTAATGCTCCTATAGACTCAGTAAGGCCAGCAGGCTAATGTTCCTATCCATCCAGTAAGGCCAGCAGGCTAATGTTCCTATCGACCCAGTAAGACCAGCAGGCTAATGTTCCTATAGACTCAGTAAGACCAGCAGGCTAATGTTCCTATAGACTCAGTAAGACCAGCAGTCTAATGTTCCTATAGACTCAGTAAGACCAGCAGGCTAATGTTCCTATAGACCCAGTAAGGCCAGCAGGCTAATGTTCCTATAGCCTCAGTAAGACCAGCAGGCTAATGTTCCTATAGACTCAGTAAGACCAGCAGGCTAATGTTCCTATAGACCCAGTAAGACCAGCAGGCTAATGTTCCTATAGACTCAGTAAGACCAGCAGGCTAATGTTCCTATAGACTCAGTAAGACCAGCAGGCTAATGTTCCTATAGACCCAGTAAGACCAGCAGGCTAATGTTCCTATAGACTCAGTAAGACCAGCAGGCTAATGTTCCTATAGACCCAGTAAGACCAGCAGGCTAATGTTCCTATAGACTCAGTAAGACCAGCAGGCTAATGTTCCTATAGACTCAGTAAGACCAGCAGGCTAATGTTCCTATAGACTCAGTAAGACCAGCAGGCTAATGTTCCTATAGACTCAGTAAGACCAGCAGGCTAATGTTCCTATAGACTCAGTAAGACCAGCAGGCTAATGTTCCTATAGACTCAGTAAGACCAGCAGGCTAATGTTCCTATAGACTCAGTAAGACCAGCAGGCTAATGTTCCTATAGACTCAGTAAGACCAGCAGGCTAATGTTCCTATAGACTCAGTAAGACCAGCAGGCTAATGTTCCTATCCACTCAGTAAGGCCAGCAGGCTAATGTTCCTATCAACTCAGTAAGACCAGCAGGCTAATGTTCCTATAGCCTCAGTAAGACCAGCAGGCTAATGTTCCTATAGACTCAGTAAGACCAGCAGGCTAATGTTCCTATAGCCTCAGTAAGACCAGCAGGCTAATGTTCCTATAGCCTCAGTAAGACCAGCAGGCTAATGTTCCTATCCACTCAGTAAGGCCAGCAGGCTAATGTTCCTATAGCCTCAGTAAGACCAGCAGGCTAATGTTCCTATAGACTCAGTAAGACCAGCAGGCTAATGTTCCTATAGACTCAGTAAGACCAGCAGGCTAATGTTCCTATAGACCTCAGTAAGACCAGCAGGCTAATGTTCCTATAGACTCAGTAAGACCAGCAGGCTAATGTTCCTATAGCCTCAGTAAGACCAGCAGGCTAATGTTCCTATAGACTCAGTAAGACCAGCAGGCTAATGTTCCTATAGACTCAGTAAGACCAGCAGGCTAATGTTCCTATAGACTCAGTAAGACCAGCAGGCTAATGTTCCTATAGACTCAGTAAGACCAGCAGGCTAATGTTCCTATAGACTCAGTAAGACCAGCAGGCTAATGTTCCTATAGACTCAGTAAGACCAGCAGGCTAATGTTCCTATAGACTCAGTAAGACCAGCAGGCTAATGTTCCTATAGACTCAGTAAGACCAGCAGGCTAATGTTCCTATAGACTCAGTAAGACCAGCAGGCTAATGTTCCTATAGACTCAGTAAGACCAGCAGGCTAATGTTCCTATCCACTCAGTAAGGCCAGCAGGCTAATGTTCCTATCAACCCAGTAAGACCAGCAGGCTAATGTTCCTATAGCCTCAGTAAGACCAGCAGGCTAATGTTCCTATAGACTCAGTAAGACCAGCAGGCTAATGTTCCTATAGCCTCAGTAAGACCAGCAGGCTAATGTTCCTATAGCCTCAGTAAGACCAGCAGGCTAATGTTCCTATCCACTCAGTAAGGCCAGCAGGCTAATGTTCCTATAGCCTCAGTAAGACCAGCAGGCTAATGTTCCTATAGACTCAGTAAGACCAGCAGGTTAATGTTCCTATAGACTCAGTAAGACCAGCAGGCTAGTCTTTTTATTTTTTCATTATTTTTATTGGTGCGTAACTGTTATGAAAGTTGTATTGTAAACTTTGTTTTCTATTTAAATGGCAATTTAAACGTGTACATGACACTGCAACAACATTTCCCCATGGAGACCATAAAGTCAGTCAGTCAGTCAGTAAGTTTCAACTAAGTTTTATTTTAATTTTTTTGTAGTTGAACTGTGTCCCTTATAAACCCTAGTGTTTAGACCCTAGAAAAGCCTTGATGACGTTGGACATGTCCTCACCTCCTTGGAGTCGTGCAGCATAGACAGCATGTCATTGACAGCGGCCACGTCATCCTCTGCCATCTGCAGGAGATTCTCCACCTCCTTGTTCTTCACATTCAGCTCATCCACGTGTTGCTGCAGACAGAAACAACATGAAGAGAGAATACTGTGAATAGAATTAAATAGGTACAAAAAACGATGTCTGTGTCAGATTGTGATGAACTCTCATTCTGCTTTCCTGTGTGTGTGTGTGTCTTTCTGTGTGTGTGTGTGTCTTTCTGTGTGTGTGTGTCTTTCTGTGTGTGTGTGTGTGTGTCTTTCTGTGTGTGTGTGTCTTTCAGTGTGTGTGTGAGTGTGTGTGTGTGTTCACTGCATGCAGTGTATGTGTGTGTCTTTCAGTGTGTGTGTGTGTCTTTCTGTGTGTGTGTGTCTTTCAGTGTGTGTGTGAGTGTGTGTGTGTGTGTTCACTGCATGCAGTGTATGTGTGTGTCTTTCAGTGTGTGTGTGTGTTTCTTTCAATGTGTGTGTGTGTGTGTGTGACTTTCAGTGTGTGTGTGTGTGTGTGTCTTTCAGTGTGTATGTGTGTCTTTCAGTGTGTGTATGTGTGTGTGTGTGTGTCTTTGTGTGTGTGTGTGTGTGTGTGTGTGTGTGTGTGTGTGTGTGTGTGTGTGTGTATGTGTGTGTGTGTGTATGTGTGTGCGTGTAGGTGTATGTGTGTGTGTGTGTGTGGCTTTCAGTGTGTGTGTGTACACTGGGAAAGTGAGGATCTAACACGGATAGAAAAACACGTATGTGTGTGTGTGTGTGTGTGTGTGTGTGTGTGTGTGTGTGTGTGTGTGTGTGTGTGTGTGTGTGTGTGTATGTGTATGTGTATGTGTGTGTGTACGTGTGTGTGTGTATGTGTGTGTGTGTGCGTGTGTCCATCTCTGCATGTCTGTGTTACCTGGCAGTCCTCCAGCCTCTTCTCATTAACAGCGTTCGTATCGGAGGCGACGGCCGTGTTGTTAACTGCCTGGTTCAGAGCGTCCCTCAGGTCCATCAGTTGGTCATGGAACTTCCCCAGACTCTCCCTGATGTTCTTCACCAAGCCCTCGTTCTCCACCACACGACTCACCAGCTGGTCTTTCACCTTCTCCAGCACTACAGAGAGACAGAAAATGAAAAAGACACCTTTAGTTTTACCATCAGAAGGTCTCCTCCTTAAGGTCCTGAATACAAAGCACTACAGCAGTATATCTCGTATGGACAGATGTGTGACTAAAAGGCTTCGTGTGGGCAATCCGACGTCTGAAGTGGGCGTACGGTATTTACTGCGACGCAGCCTCCGCAGACGTCAGGACTTTCATACTTCTTGAGCTTAGCGGAGTAGAGCAGAGCAGAGCAATTGTGAAGGAAGTTGTCATGGAAGTAAGTTTGAGTTTATACAGGACGTCCTGCCCCCCCCCCCCCCCCACACACACACCTACTGTCAACCAATCGACCAATATAGATTATATTGCGTCACACCCTCCAATACGAAGCCTCCGACTACATTTGAGAATCAATCATAAGGCTTTCAGAAACATAGCACTTCCTGGTTATGGATAGGTACACTCAAAATGGCCACCTGCCCACCCATTGGAGATCATTGACTTGAATATAGATTCCCGCTCTAGTAATTATATTTCTAAGAGCATGACTGACGTTTCTCAGCCTCGGACAGCTCTCTGTCGGCTATCTTCTTCTGGCCGACACAGCTCCTGAATCTCATCTCTCTCAGCATGGCCTCCACCTGCTGTATCTTCTCAGAGAGGTCTTCCTCCTCCTGCTCCACTTCTGTCTCATTCAGAACCGTACGTTTTACCTGCAGCATGAGGTCTGGATAGGCAGAGAGTAAGAATGAGAGAGTGAGAGAGAGAGAGAGAGAGGAGAGAGAGAGAGGAGAGAGAGACAGAGAGATTGAGAGAGAGACAGAGAGAGAGAGAGAGAGAGAGAGAGACAGAGGAGAGAGAGACAGAGAGAGACAGAGAGAGAGAGAGAGAAAGACAACATCTATATTTTAGACACAGAGTGTACAAAACATTAGGAACACCTTCCTACTACTGAGTTGCACCCCCTTATGCCATCGGAAAAGCATAAATTTGTTGGGGCATGGACTACAAGGTGTCGAAAGCGTTCCACAGGGATGCTGGCCCATGTTGACTCCAATCCAATGCTTCCCACAGTTGTGCCAAGTTGGCTGGATGTCCTCTGGGTGGTGGACCATTCTTGATACACACGTGAAACTGTCGAGTGTGAAAAACTCAGCAGCGTTGCAATTCTTCACACAAACCAGTGCACCTGGCGCCTACTACCATACCCCGTACAAAGGCACTTAAATATTTAGTCTTGCCCATTCACCCTCTGAATGGCACTCATACACAATCCATGTCTCAAGGCTTAAAAATCCTTCTTTAACCACCTGTCTCCTCCCCTTTCATCTACACTGATTGAAGTGGATTTAACAAGTGACATCAATAAGGGATCATAGCTTTCACCTGGATTCACCTGGTCAGTCTATGTCACTCAGTTTTTGTTGTATGGTCTATTTATATATATATAGTGTGATTCAGACCAGTATGGTTCTCCTGCAGCATTAGGTCTGTATATATAGTGTGATTCAGACCAGTATGGTTCTCCTGCAGCATTAGGTCTGTATAGTCTATGCGTGAGAGTCACAGGGCTCCATAATAACAGGTTCAGTGGGTGGCTCCAGCCCACGAGGGTCACGCTATAGAAAAAATGATGAAGTGATTTCAGTGTTTCACTCAGAAGTGTACTAGACTACTAAAACGATTCAATAAATAAACGGTTTATTCTAACACAGTCTTCAAGCAGGAATGCATGATTCCAGATATTTTGATGATTGTCTTGAATTTGGGGTTTGACTACTAGGTAATTTTTTTTTTTAATCAAAATAGGATTCTTTAATTTTGCTGATATTTGTTGTTCAATAGACATTTATTTGTCTACATATTTTTGGGCACTAATATCACATACGCTAATTCATTTGGGACAGTGTAATTGATATATAGACCTATGCCTATTCATTAAATGGCTGACCTGAGGGCCCTTTGTTCAATCTTGGGGCGGCAGGGTAGCCTAGTGGTTAAGAGCGTTGGACTAGTAACCGGAAGGTTGCAAGTTCAAACCCCCGAGCTGACAAGGTAAAAATCTGTTTTTCTGCCCCTGAACAAGGCAGTTAACCCACTGTTCCTAGGCCGTCATTGAATATAAGAATTTGTTCTTAACTGACTTGCCTAGTTAAATAAAGGTAAAATTAAATTTTAAATACAATTCAGACCAGAATGCTGGGACCCGTTTCTCTTCAGCAGTAACAACAGGGGTGTAAATGTTTTGGATTGTCTGGCGCTAAACCGAACTCGGCTAGGCGAACTGAACGAGTGTGCTCTCGTACTCCCTTATACCTTTGCTTGAGCAAATAGGAAAAAAAAAGCGGCAATAGTACTGTTTGTCCATCTTGAGACGCCGTAGCCAGTATCCACTTCCTCAAAATAGTCAGAATTAATAAAAAAATAACTCATTTTAGTCGCGCAATTATACATTTAACTATGTTTGGTGCAGTATTTTTATTTTTTTTAAGGCTCAATGAAATGACAACAAACACGTCATTGTAGAATCCCTCCTGTTGACCAATCACTAACGAAGGGGCGTAGATTTGGGCTATCGACTTCGGTTTGCCGCGGGGAAAAAAAAGTTTGCCGAATGAACAAAAAAACATCACGAAAATGTTGTCCTAAAATGTATGCCACAAACTGTTCGGGATGGAAAACACGTGGATGCCTTTACCTCCTCATTCAACTACAAAAATACAAACATATGGTCTTTGGTGATCTTAGGTGATCTTAGGAGATCTTTGGTGATTTTAGGAGATCTTTGGTGATCTTTGGTGATCTTTGGTGATCTTTGGTGATCTTAGGTGATTTTAGGTGGTCTTAGGTGATCTTAGGAGATCTTAGGAGATCTTTGGTGATCTTATAAGATCTTAGGTGATCTTTGGTGATCTTAGGTGGTCTTAGGTGATCTTAGGAGATCTTTGGTGATTTTAGGAGATCTTTGGTGATCTTTGGTGATCTTTGGTGATCTTTGGTGATCTTAGGTGATTTTAGGTGGTCTTAGGTGATCTTAGGAGATCTTAGGAGATCTTTGGTGATCTTAGGAGATCTTTGGTGATCTTAGGAGATCTTTGGTGATCTTTGGTGATCTTTGGTGATCTTTGGTGATCTTAGGTGATTTTAGGTGGTCTTAGGAGATCTTAGGAGATCTTTGGTGATCTTTGGTGATCTTAGGAGATCTTAGGTGATTTTAGGTGGTCTTAGGAGATCTTAGGTGATTTTAGGTGGTCTTAGGTGATCTTAGGTGATCTTAGAAGATCTTAGGAGATCGATCTTTGTGATGCCTTTACCTCCTCATTCAACTACAAAAATCCAAACATATGGTCTTTGGTGATCTTATAAGATCTTAGGTGATCTTTGGTGATCTTAGGAGATCTTTGGTGATTTTAGGTGGTCTTAGGTGATCTTAGGAGATCTTAGGAGATCTTTGGTGATCTTAGGAGATCTTTGGTGATCTTAGGAGATCTTTGGTGATTTTAGGTGGTCTTAGGTGATCTTAGGAGATCTTAGGAGATCTTAGGAGATCTTAGGAGATCTTTGGTGATCTTAGGAGATCTTTGGTGATCTTAGGAGATCTTTGGTGATCTTTGGTGATCTTTGGTGATCTTAGGTGATTTTAGGTGGTCTTAGGAGATCTTAGGAGATCTTTGGTGATCTTTGGTGATCTTAGGAGATCTTAGGTGATTTTAGGTGGTCTTAGGAGATCTTAGGTGATTTTAGGTGGTCTTAGGTGATCTTAGGTGATCTTAGAAGATCTTAGGAGATCTTTGGTGATCTTTGGTGATCTTAGGAGATCTTAGGTGATTTTAGGTGATCTTAGAAGATCTTAGGAGATCTTTGGTGATCTTAGGAGATCTTAGGTGATTTTAGGTGGTTTGGTAGAAGATCTTAGGAGATCTTAGGAGATCTTAGGTGATCTTAGGAGATCTTAGGTGATTTTAGGTGGTCTTAGGAGATCTTAGGTCATTTTAGGTGGTCTTAGGAGATCTTAGGAGATCTTTGGTGATCTTTGGTGATATTAGGAGATCTTAGGTGATTTTAGGTGGTCTTAGGAGATCTTAGGAGATCTTTGGTGATCTTTGGTGATCTTAGGAGATCTTAGGTGATTTTAGGTGGTCTTAGGAGATCTTAGGTGCTTTTAGGTGGTCTTAGGTGATCTTAGGTGATCTTAGAAGATCTTAGGAGATCTTTGGTGATCTTTGGTGATCTTAGGAGATCTTAGGTGATTTTAGGTGGTCTTAGGTGATCTTAGGTGATCTTAGAAGATCTTAGGAGATCTTTGGTGATCTTTGGTGATCTTTGGTGATCTTAGGAGATCTTAGGTGATTTTAGGTGGTCTTAGGTGATCTTAGGTGATCTTAGAAGATCTTAGGTGATTTTAGGTGGTATTAGGTGATCTTAGGTGATCTTAGAAGATCTTAGGAGATCTTTGGTGATCTTAGGTGATTTTAGGTGGTCTTAGGTGATCTTAGGTGATCTTAGGAGATCTTAGGTGATTTTAGGTGGTCTTAGGTGATCTTAGAAGATCTTAGGTGGTCTTGGGTGATCTTAGGTGATTTTAGGAGATCTTAGGAGATCTTATATGGTTTGTTCTATGACATCATCTTCAATCATCTAACGTCACTTTTTGGGAATTTTAAAGCGTTTATGTAATACAAAACAAACACATTTGACACTGACCAATCGCTCTCATCCAGATCAAACAGGGTTAAGTGCCCTTTGCTCAAGGGCACAAGGACAGATTTTTCACTTAGGTGGGCTTGGGTATTAGGACGACTAGCTGGTGAGCTCCTTACACACCTACCTTTCACCTTGCCCATGATGCTCTTGATGTGTGAGAGCAGGTCCCGGGCTCTCTGATGCGTGTCAGTGCCGCTGTTCTCCAGAGTGTTTGCTTTGTCTGCTGTCGCCACCACCTGGCCGGAGGACGACATTACATCAACTCAACATACTGTCGGATGTTACAGTCAACCTTAGTGCCTAACTTATACTGGTTGGATACACTACTGTGTGAATTACTGAACACTAGTTTTGGAGTAGTTGACTGTAACAAATAAGGAATTAATACGTTATAGAAAATAAAATTAATGCATATGTTTTAAAAGAGAGAGACGGGTAGAGAGAGAGAACGAGAGAGAGAAAGAGAGAGAACGAGAGAGAGAGAGAACGAGAGAGAGAGAACGAGAGAGAGAGAGAGAACGGGAGAACAAGAGAGAGAACGAGAGAGAGAGAGAGAGAGAGAGAGAACGAGAGAGAGAACGAGAGAGAGAGAGAGAGACAGAGAGACAGAGACAAAGAGAGAGAGAACGAGAGAGAGAGAGAGACAGAGCGAGAGAGAGACAGAGAGAGAGCGAGAGAGCGAGAACGAGAGAGGGAGACAGAGAGAGAACGGGAGAACAAGAGAGAGAACGAGAGAGAGAGAGAACGAGAGAGAGAGAACGAGAGAGTAAAAGTTACTGCGATAAATGGTCATCACCTTCCCCTCCAGGTCATTGATGTCTGAATTGATGTTGATGAACTCTCCCTCCAACATGTCCAGTCTATTACTGCTCTCATCCAGAGTATCGCTGTAGTTCTCTATGGCATTCTGGGTAACAGAGGTACTTTCGGTGAGTACAATGCCGAAAAGGAGTTAGAAGAAGTAGAAATAGGGGTGTTGCTTTGTTAAGAGTGTTTATGTACTCACAGCGATATCGTTCACGGATCTGCTGAGGTTGTGTAGCTGAGCCCAGGGGATAGAGGAGACGCTCAGGTTGATCAGGTGATGAGCCACTGAGCCAAAGTTGTCAGTCATACCGTCTAGATCCTTCAACAGGACTACGACACAGCTGTCACATGCTGTAAGGACACAGACAAGACACACATTATCTCCTAGATCGCACGCACACACACACACACACACACGCACGCACGCACTCACACACACGCACGCACGCACGCACGCACGCACGCACACACAGTCACCTTTATCAAACACACACACACACGCACACACACATACACACTTAGTCACCTTCATCAAACACACACACACACACAGACACACACAGACACACACGCACACACGCACACACATCACGTCCACCACAACACCGTGTTTGCAGGTCGCAGCTGAAACGTCAAAATGTCCTCCCTTAACGTCTTCAGGAAGCTATGAGCTGATATTTGTCAGAGCGTCAGGATGTTGCATCGATACTAACAGCTCATTTCAGCCTCTCCTTATTCCCCCCCCCCCCCCCGCTGGCTAGGTCACCACTCACGTTCACAGGTCATGTCACGTCCGTGCTGTACAGGAACATTGTATCTATGGGAATACTGTCTGCCTGTCAAGCCGTCTCCACAGCGACACTCCCCTGTCCGAGGGTCACAGCGACCGTGCTGACACTGACACTCTGAACACACAGGGAAGAGAACAGACATCTTTATAACTATCGTTAGAGGACCACGGGGAACAGCAAGAGAAGCAATACTTTCTTTTTTTAGCTTTCTTTTTAAAACTTTGTAAATATCGGAGGAAAAAAAAACATACAAATTGAGTTAGCCATCAACAATCCATTGAAGGTGAGAAGAAAACAAACTATTGAAACGAATAATGTCGTCTCTGGCCCCTGCTAGTCAGCCAGAGATCCCGTCTGTTGGCATTATCACCATCTTTTCTCTGTGGTTTCAACTCACTCCTGCATCCCTCAGGGCGGTAGTCCCAGTACCCAGGGGCACACTGGCGACAGTTAGGGCCACTGATCCCTGGTTGGCAGGCACACGACCCGGTCCTGGGGTCACACGGTTGGACCAGGGCCGCCGCGGCGTCACAGTCACAGCGACGACACCCGGAGCACGACTCATAGCCAAACGCACCGTCCTGTGGAAAAACACAGACATACAATTGTTTTTATTTAAACAGGCCAGTCAGTGAAAAACAAATTCTTATTTACAATGGCAGCCTACCCCGGCCAAAACCTAACAACACTGGGCCAATTGTGCGGCGCCCTATGGGACTACCAATCACGGCCAGTTGTGATACAACTTGGAATCGAACCAGGGTCTGTAGTGATGCCCCTAGTACTGTGATGCAGTGCCTTAGACCACTGCGCCATTCGGGAGCCCAATGAGGAGAGGACATAGACAGCAGGCCAAGACCTTGACTGAACAACAGTCAGACAGCAGGCCAAGACCTTGACTGAACAACAGTCAGTTACTGGTGAATGACTTGATTGACTGAACAACAGTCAGTTACTGTGAACTCACAGTTTCTGACGATAACTGAGTTCAGTACGTACCTGGTAGGGGTCACAGTTTCTGACGATAACTGAGTTCAGTACGTACCTGGTAGGGGTCACAGTTTCTGATGATAACTGAGTTCAGTACGTACCTGGCAGGGGTCACAGTTTCTGACGATAACTGAGTTCAGTATGTGCCTGGTAGGGGTCCCAGTTTCTGACGATAACTGAGTTCAGTACGTACCTGGTAGGGGTCACAGTTTCTGACGATAACTGAGTTCAGTACGTACCTGGTAGGGGTCACAGTTTCTGACGATAACTGAGTTCAGTACGTACCTGGTAGGGGTCCCAGTTTCTGACGATAACTGAGTTCAGTACGTACCTGGTAGGGGTCACAGTTTCTGACGATAACTGAGTTCAGTACGTACCTGGTAGGGGTCACAGTTTCTGACGATAACTGAGTTCAGTACGTACCTGGTAGGGGTCCCAGTTTCTGATGATAACTGAGTTCAGTACGTACCTGGTAGGGGTCCCAGTTTCTGACGATAACTGAGTTCAGTATGTACCTGGTAGGGGTCACAGTTTCTGACGATAACTGAGTTCAGTACGTACCTGGTAGGGGTCACAGTTTCTGATGATAACTGAGTTCAGTACGTACCTGGTAGGGGTCACAGTTTCTGACGATAACTGAGTTCAGTACGTACCTGGTAGGGGTCCCAGTTTCTGATGATAACTGAGTTCAGTACGTACCTGGTAGGGGTCACAGTTTCTGACGATAACTGAGTTCAGTACGTACCTGGTAGGGGTCACAGTTTCTGACGATAACTGAGTTCAGTATGTACCTGGTAGGGGTCCCAGTTTCTGACGATAACTGAGTTCAGTATGTACCTGGTAGGGGTCACAGTTTCTGACGATAACTGAGTTCAGTACGTACCTGGTAGGGGTCACAGTTTCTGATGATAACTGAGTTCAGTACGTACCTGGTAGGGGTCACAGTTTCTGACGATAACTGAGTTCAGTACGTACCTGGTAGGGGTCACAGTTTCTGATGATAACTGAGTTCAGTACGTACCTGGTAGGGGTCACAGTTTCTGACGATAACTGAGTTCAGTACGTACCTGGTAGGGGTCACAGTTTCTGATGATAACTGAGTTCAGTATGTGCCTGGTAGGGGTCACAGTTTCTGACGATAACTGAGTTCAGTACGTACCTGGTAGGGGTCCCAGTTTCTGACGATAACTGAGTTCAGTACGTACCTGGTAGGGGTCACAGTTTCTGACGATAACTGAGTTCAGTACGTACCTGGCAGGGGTCACAGTTTCTGATGATAACTGAGTTCAGTACGTGCCTGGTAGGGGTCACAGTTTCTGACGATAACTGAGTTCAGTACGTACCTGGCAGGGGTCACAGTTTCTGACGATAACTGAGTTCAGTACGTACCTGGCAGCGGTCACAGTGTGGTCCGGTCACACCCTGTTTACATTGACATTGTCCTGTGTGACGGTCACATGAAGCTGTGCCACAGGGAGAGCAGTTGCATCCTGGGTAAATAAGAGAGAGATGGGGAGATAATTGCAGGGACGACTGACTGGAAACCATCTCACACAGAGGAAGTGATTTGTTAACCCTTCGCACACAACATGTTATTAACGAGATTAAGACCTTGTGGTGAAAACAGAACTCGTTTTTTTAGACTTCCTAGAGAGAAATACATTTAGTGGAAGAGAGAGGCTGTAAACTGGGATTAGGCTAGAGAGGCTGTAAACTGGGATTAGGCTAGATAGGCTGTAAACTGGGATTAGGCTAGATAGGCTGTAAACTGGGATTAGGCTAGAGAGGCTGTAAACTGGGATTAGGCTAGAGAGGCTGTAAACTGGGATTAGGCTAGAGAGGCTGTAAACTGGGATTAGGCTAGAGAGGGTATGTAAACTGGAATTAGGCTAGAGAGGGTATGTAAACTGGAATTAGGCTAGAGAGGGTATGTAAACTGGGATTAGGCTAGAGAGGCTGTAAACTGGGATTAGGCTAGAGAGGATGTAAACTGGGATTAGGCTAGAGAGGCTGTAAACTGGGATTAGGATAGAGAAGGTATGTAAACTGGGATTAGGATAGAGAAGGTATGTAAACTGGGATTAGGCTAGAGAGGGTATGTAAACTGGGATTAGGTTAGAGAGAGGCTGTAAACTGGGATTAGGCTAGATAGGCTGTAAACTGGGATTAGGCTAGAGAGGGTATGTAAACTGGAATTAGGCTAGAGGGTATGTCAACTGGGATTAGGCTAGAGAGGCTGTAAACTGGGATTAGGCTAGAGAGGGTATGGATGTGTGTGTGTGTGTGTGTGTGAGTGGATTTATGTGTATGTGTGTTTGCGTGTGTATGTGTGTTTTCACGTGCATAAACACGTACAGACCTGTGTGTGTGTGTGTGTGTGTGTACATGCGTCTGTGTGTGTGTGTACATGCGTCTGTGTGTGTGTGTACATGCGTCTGTGTGTGTGTATGTATGTGTGTGTGTGTACATGCGTCTGTGTGTGTGTGTGTGTGTGTGTGTGTACATGCGTCTGTGTGTGTGTGTGTGTGTATTGTCCAAAAGGGGCCGGTTGGTCTTACTGGTGCAGTTCCTGGCAGTGACTGCGTCACCGTAGAAACCAGGGCCGCAGATCTCACAGTGCGTCCCGGCGGTGTTGTGCATGCAGCTGTGACACTCGCCCGTCAGCCCGTCACAGTCGCTGAACAGCATGTTGGGGTCCGTGTTGTCATGGCAATGGCAGGGCTGGCACGCGCTGCCAATAACCATGGGGTTGCCGTAGAAACCGGGAGCACACCTGAAGGAGGGTAGACACAGAATGAGGAGGAGTCAGCGCGTGGATTGGACACAGGTGTGTTTGTTAAGGTCATCAAACAAATGAAGTATGAGACATTTTTCATAAAAACTGCTCTCTTCACTGTTAGGTCAACATGGCAAGATTGTTATATAGTCAAGCTGATTTCATCATTGAATGGACTACTGACCTTTGACACTGGGGTCCAGCGTAGCCAGGCATACACAGACACTGCATCCTGTTGAGTTTCTCCACACAGCCCACTGCAAAACTACACAGGAGAGAAGAGGTAGCAGCCAGTTTAGTCAGAGACACAAAACCAATCTACAGTTTCTCTACAATACGTAACAACTGAGCAAAGAGAGGATCTAGGAGAGGAGAGGATAGGAGAGGATCTAGGAGAGGAGAGGAGAGGATCTAGGAGAGGTGAGGAGAGGAGAGGCAACTCATTTGTTGAAGGCCACCTGCAGAGGGTCAGGGGTAGAAAAGAGAAGGAGAAGAGAAGAGAAGAGAAGAGAGGAGAGGAGAGGAGAGGTTACTGACTTGTTGGAGGACACCTGCAGAGGACAGGGGCAGGTGTCACAGGAGAGGGATTGTCCATCTCGAGAGTTGTTACCATGGAAACCACCTTGACATTTCTCACAGTGGTCTCCAGCCCTGTTGTGTTGACAGTTCTGAGAGAAACATCATATACATGATACACCCAACAGAACACAGACATTAAAACACAACGATTATTTTGGTAATTTATATAAATTAACTTTTGAGTCATACACTTGGAGAACATCTCAATTTCAATTCCCACAGGCAGTAGTTAAAACAGCCTGTCAGCCATGATGATGTTCCGAGAGGTTATAGTGGTGTTATAGTACTGACTATAGTTATAGTACTGACTATAGTTATAGTACTGACTACAGTTATAGTACTGACTACAGTTATAGGGGTGTTATAGTACTGACTACAGTTATAGTACTGACTACAGTTATAGTACTGACTACAGTTATAGTGGTGTTATAGTACTGACTACAGTTATAGTACTGACTACAGTTATAGTACTGACTACAGTTATAGTACTGACTATAGTTATAGTACTGACTACAGTTATAGTACTGACTGTAGTTATAGTACTGACTATAGTTATAGTACTGACTACAGTTATAGTACTGACTACAGTTATAGTACTGACTATAGTTATAGTACTGACTACAGTTATAGTACTGACTATAGTTATAGTACTGACTACAGTTATAGTACTGACTATAGTTATAGTACTGACTATAGTTATAGTACTGACTACAGTTATAGTACTGACTACAGTTATAGGGGTGTTATAGTACTGACTACAGTTATAGTACTGACTACAGTTATAGTACTGACTACAGTTATAGTGGTGTTATAGTACTGACTACAGTTATAGTACTGACTACAGTTATAGTACTGACTACAGTTATAGTACTGACTATAGTTATAGTACTGACTACAGTTATAGTACTGACTGTAGTTATAGTACTGACTATAGTTATAGTACTGACTACAGTTATAGTACTGACTACAGTTATAGTACTGACTATAGTTATAGTACTGACTACAGTTATAGTACTGACTATAGTTATAGTACTGACTACAGTTATAGTACTGACTATAGTTATAGTACTGACTACAGTTATAGTACTGACTATAGTTATAGTACTGACTACAGTTATAGTACTGACTACAGTTATAGTACTGACTACAGTTATAGTGGTGTTATAGTACTGACTATAGTTATAGTACTGACTATAGTTATAGTACTGACTACAGTTATAGTGGTGTTATAGTACTGACTCTAGTTATAGTACTGACTATAGTTATAGTACTGACTACAGTTATAGTACTGACTACAGTTATAGTACTGACTATAGTTATAGTACTGACTATAGTTATAGTACTGACTACAGTTATAGTACTGACTATAGTTATAGTGGTGTTATAGTACTGACTACAGTTATAGTACTGACTACAGTTATAGTACTGACTACAGTTATAGTACTGACTACAGTTATAGTACTGACTATAGTTATAGTACTGACTACAGTTACAGTACTGACTACAGTTATAGTACTGACTACAGTTATAGTGGTGTTATAGTACTGACTACAGTTATAGTACTGACTACAGTTATAGTACTGACTACAGTTATAGTACTGACTATAGTTATAGTACTGACTACAGTTATAGTGGTGTTATAGTACTGACTATAGTTATAGTGGTGTTTAGTACTGACTACAGTTATAGTACTGACTACAGTTATAGTACTGACTACAGTTATAGTACTGACTACAGTTATAGTACTGACTATAGTTATAGTGGTGTTATAGTACTGACTATAGTTATAATGGTGTTATAGTACTGACTATAGTTATAGTACTGACTACAGTTATAGTGGTGTTATAGTACTGACTATAGTTATAGTGGTGTTATAGTACTGACTATAGTTATAGTGGTGTTATAGTACTGACTACAGTTATAGTACTGACTATAGTTATAGTGGTGTTATAGTACTGACTATAGTTATAGTGGTGTTATAGTACAGACTACAGTTATAGTACTGACTATAGTTATAGTACTGACTACAGTTATAGTACTGACTACAGTTATAGTACTGACTACAGTTATAGTACTGACTACAGTTATAGTACTGCCTATAGTTATAGTACTGACTATAGTTATAGTACTGACTACAGTTATAGTACTGACTACAGTTATAGTACTGACTACAGTTATAGTGGTGTTAGAGTACTGACTACAGTTATAGTACTGACTATAGTTATAGTACTGATTATAGTTATAGTGGTGTTATAGTACTGACTATAGTTATAGTGGTGTTTAGTACTGACTATAATTCAGCTGGAAAGCCAAAATATTTTACCCCCTTTCTCCCCAATTTCGTAGTATCTAATTAGTTGTAGTTACTATCTTGTCTCATCGCTACAACTCCCGTACGGGCTCGGGAAAGAGACGAAGGTCGAAAGCCATGTGTCCTCCGAAACACAACCCAACCAAGCCGCACTGCTTCTTAACACAGCGCGCATTCAACCCTTGGCAACCTTGGTTAGCGCGCACTGCGCCCGGCCCGCCACAGGAGTCGCTGGTGCGCGATGAGACAAGGATATCCCTACCGGCCAAACCCTCCCTAACCCGGACGACACTAGGCCAATTGTGCGTCGCCCCATGGACCTCCCAGTCGCGGCCGGCTACGACAGAGCCTGGGCTCGAACCCAGAGTCTCTGGTGGCACAGCTAGGAAAGCCTAAATATTCATGTCATTAATAGTTCATTGCAAAGAGATGAGAGTCTGCAACTTCCATTGTGATACAACTTCCTGATCCATCCAGGAGTAACCTATGAATTACATTTTGCATTTTTGTTTGTGATTGATGTAAACAATCTTTGTGATTGGTATAAACAAGCAGCACTCACTTCACAGACTCCAGACCCGTCCAGACACTGGTCAGAGTGACCATTACAGTTGCAGGGAACACACTTCCCCAGGAACAGACCTTTAGTGTCTCTGTAGTACCCTGGAGAACATTGCTGGAGAGGGGGAGGATGGGAGAAGAGGGAGAAGATGGGAGGGAGAGCAGGGGGAGAGAGAGAAGGTGAGGGAGAGAGAGAAGGTGAGGGAGAGCAGGGAGAGAGAGAAGGTGAGGGAGAGCAGGGAGAGAGAGACGGTGAGGGAGAGCAGGGAGAGAGAGAAGGTGAGGGAGAGAGAGAAGGTTAGGGAGAGCAGGGAGCGAGAGAAGGTGAGGGAGAGCAGGGGGAGAGAGAAGGTGAGGGAGAGAGAGAAGGTGAGGGAGAGAGAGAAGGTGAGGGAGAGCAGGGAGAGAGAGACGGTGAGGGAGAGAGAGAAGGTGAGGGAGAGCAGGGAGAGAGAGAAGGTGAGGGAGAGAGAGAAGGTTAGGGAGAGCAGGGAGCGAGAGAAGGTGAGGGAGAGAGAGAAGGTGAGGGAGAGCAGGGAGAGAGAGAAGGTGAGGGAGAGAGAGAAGGTGAGGGAGAGCAGGGAGAGAGAGAAAGTGAGGGAGAGAGAGAAGGTGAGGGAGAGCAGGGAGAGAGAGAAGGTGAGGGAGAGCAGGGAGAGAGAGAAAGTGAGGGAGAGAGAGAAGGTGAGGGAGAGCAGGGGGAGAGATAGAAGGTGAGGGAGAGCAGGGAGAGAGAGAAGGTGAGGGAGAGCAGGGAGAGAGATAGAAGGTGAGGGAGAGCAGGGGGAGAGATAGAAGGTGAGGGAGAGCAGGGAGAGAGATAGAAGGTGAGGGAGAGAGAGAAGGTGAGGGAGAGCAGGGAGAGAGAGAAAGTGAGGGAGAGATAGAAGGTGAGGGAGAGAGAGAAGGTGAGGGAGAGAGAGAAGGTGATGGAGAGAGAGAAGGTGAGGGAGAGCAGGGAGAGAGAGAAAGTGAGGGAGAGATAGAAGGTGAGGGAGAGCAGGGGGAGAGATAGAAGGTGAGGGAGAGCAGGGAGAGAGAGAAGGTGAGGGAGAGCAGGGAGAGAGATAGAAGGTGAGGGAGAGCAGGGAGAGAGAGAAGGTGAGGGAGAGCAGGGGGAGAGAGAGAAGGTGAGGGAGAGCAGGGGGAGAGATAGAAGGTGAGGGAGAGCAGGGAGAGAGAGAAGGTGAGGGAGAGCAGGGGGAGAGAGAGAAGGTGAGGGAGAGCAGGGAGAGAGAGAGAGAAGGTGAGGGAGAGCAGGGGGAGAGAGAGAAGGTGAGGGAGAGAAAGAAGGTGAGGGAGAGCAGGGAGAGAGAGAAAGTGAGGGAGAGATAGAAGGTGAGGGAGAGAGAGAAGGTGAGGGAGAGCAGGGAGAGAGAGAGAAGGTGAGGGAGAGCAGGGAGAGAGAGAAGGTGAGGGAGAGCAGGGGGAGAGATAGAAGGTGAGGGAGAGCAGGGAGAGAGATAGAAGGTGAGGGAGAGCAGGGAGAGAGAGAAGGTGAGGGAGAGCAGGGTGAGAGAGAGAAGGTGAGGGAGAGCAGGGAGAGAGAGACGGTGAGGGAGAGCAGGGAGAGAGAGAAGGTGAGGGAGAGCAGGGAGAGAGAGACGGTGAGGGAGAGCAGGGAGAGAGAGAAGTTATTTTCCACCATAATTTGCAAATAAATTCATTAAAAATCCTACAATGTGATTTTCAGGATTTTCTTCTCATTTTGTCAGTCATGGTTGAAGTGTACCTATGATGAAAATTACAGGCCTCTCTCATCTTTTTAGGTGGGAGAACTTGCACAATTGGTGGCTGACAATACTTTTTTGCCCCACTGTATAATCACTGTTTATCACACCTAACTATAAGGTTGGGATATCTCAAGTAAAAACCTCAAAGAATATCCATATTTAGGTATCCAGCAATGTAATAACATACAGTAGTATCCAGATGTATATTAAACAGTCAGCTGGCTGTGATCTGACCTGGCTATGGTTAGTAACACAGTAATATCACGATACTAATCAGTCAACCCATTCCAACCTGGCGGGGTTAGTAACACAGTAATATCACGATACTAATCAGTCAACCCATTCCAACCTGGCAGGGTTAGTAACACAGTAATATCACGATACTAATCAGTCAACCCATTCCAACCTGGCAGGGTTCGTAACACAGTAATATCACGATACTAATCAGTCAACCCACTCCAACCTGGCAGGGTTAGTAACACAGTAACATCACGATACTAATCAGTCAACCCACTCCAACCTGGCTATGGTTAGTAACACAGTAATATCACGATACTAATCAGTCAACCCACTCCAACCTGGCTATGGTTAGTAACCCAGTAATGTTTTAGTAATAACACATTAATAACATATGAATAACATAACGTCGTCCTAACATAGTCCTAACGTCCCCTTAGAGTCTCCCTGGTAGTTAGCGGGACAGAGACAGATCTCTACGTTGTTGGGGGTTAGTAACATACTAATAACCTAGTAATAACACTAACCTGACAGGAGTCTCCCTGGTAGTTAGCGGGACAGAGGCAGATCTCTACGTTGTTGGCATTTCGCCCAGTGGGCAGGGTCTGTGCTCCCTCCAGCACGACCCCGCGTAGCGACACAGTGTGGGCAGACTGGGAGTGGAGAGCTCTGATCTGGAGAGACTCTAAACCCACCAGAACCATCATCAGTTCCTCTCTAGACACCACGTTACCCGTCCGGGCATGGCGGAAGCTTCCCTGGGGGGGGGGGGTAAAGAGAGAGAGAAGGGGGTGAAAGTAGGCATGGGTATTATGATGTTGGTGGCAGGTAGCCTAGTGGTTAGAGAAGGTAGCCTAGTGGTTAGAGAAGGTAGCCTAGTGGTTAGAGAAGGTAGCCTAGTGGTTAGAGGAGGTAGCCTAGTGGTTAGAGCAGGTAGCCTAGTGGTTAGGGCATTGGACGAGTAACCGAAAGGTTGCTAGATCAAATCCCCGAGCTGACAAGGTCAAATCTGTCGTTCTGCCCCGGAACAAGGCAGTTAACCCACTGTTCCTAGGCCGTCATTGAAAATAAGAATTTGTTCTTAACTGACTTGATAGTTAAATAAAGGAAAAATTTAAAATTCATAAAATGTCACGGTGGTGGACTACCCCAGGTGGTCAGGTCAGTGTCCCTCCTCCACCATGTGGACTATCCCCAGGTGGTCAGTGTCCCTCCTCTACCATGTGGACTATCCCCAGGTGGTCAGGTCAGTGTCCCTCCTCCACCATGTGGACTATCCCCAGGTGGTCAGTGCCCTACCTCCACCATGTGGACTACCCCCAGGTGGTCAGTGTACCTCCTCCACCATGTGGACTATCCGCAGGTGGTCAGTGTCCCTCCTCTACCATGTGGACTACCCCCAGGTGGTCAGTGTACCTCCTCCACCATGTGGACTATCCCCAGGTGGTCAGTGTCCCTCCTCTACCATGTGGACTATCCCCAGGTGGTCAGTGTCCCTCCTCTACCATGTGGACTATCCCCAGGTGGTCAGTGTCCCTCCTCTACCATGTGGACTATCCCTAGGTGGTCAGTGTCCTACCTCTACCATGTGGACTATCCCCAGGTGGTCAGTGTCTTACCTCTACCATGTGGACTATCCCCAGGTGGTCAGTGTCCCTCCTCTACCATGTGGACTATCCCCAGGTGGTCAGTGTCCCTCCTCCACCATGTGGACTATCCCCAGGTGGTCAGTGTCTTACCTCTACCATGTGGACTATCCCCAGGTGGTCAGTGTCCCTCCTCTACCATGTGGACTATCCCCAGGTGGTCAGTGTCCCTCCTTCACCATGTGGACTATCACCAGGTGGTCAGTGTCCCTCCTCTACCATGTGGACTATCCCCAGGTGGTCAGTGTCCTACCTCTACCATGTGGACTATCCCCAGGTGTGGCTCTTCAGGTGAAGAGTATTCTTTCTCCATGAACACCAGGGTCATCTGGTTACCCTGGAAACACAGAGACACACACACAGCCTTTATTATCAGACGCACAACCACTATCAACAGGGATTAACCAGCCGTAATGGTAGTTAATGAGAACAGCTACATTATCAACAGGGATTAACCAGCCGTAATGGTAGTTAATGAGAACAGCTACATTATCAACAGGGAATAACCAGCCGTAATGGTAGTTAATGTTAATGAGAACAGCTACATTATCTACAGGGATTAACCAGCCGTAATGGTAGTTAATGATAATGAGAACAGCTACATTATCAACAGGGATTAACCAGCCGTAATGGTAGTTAATGATAATGAGAACAGCTACATTATCAACAGGGATTAATCAGCCGTAATGGTAGTTAATGAGAACAGCTACATTATCAACAGGGATTAACCAGCCGTAATGGTAGTTAATGAGAACAGCTACATTATCAACAGGGATTAACCAGCCGTAATGGTAGTTAATGATAATGAGAACAGCTACATTATCAACAGGGATTAACCAGCCGTAATGGTAGTTAATGAGAACAGCTACATTATCAACAGGGATTAACCAGCCGTAATGGTAGTTAATGTTAATGAGAATAGTTCCTCAGTTGACTGAGAAAGGCATATAGAGCATTTGGAAAGTACTCAAACCCCTTGACTTTTTCCACATTTTGTTACTGTAGTCTTATTCTAAAATTTACTAAATTACTTTTTCCCCCTCATCAATCTAAAAACATGGTTTTTAGAAATGTTTGCTAATTTATAAAAAATAATAAACAGAAATACCTTATTTACATAAGTATTCAGACCCGTTGTTATGAGATTTGGAAAGGTACACACCTGTCTATATAAGGTCCCACAGTTCACAGTGCATGTCAGAGAAAAAACCAAGCCATGAGGTCAAATGAATTGTCAGTAGAGCTCCGAGACAGGATTGTGTCGAGGCACAGATCTGGGGAAGGGAACCAAAACATTTCTCCAGCATTGAAGGTCCCCAAGATCCCAGTGGCCTCCATCATTCTTAAATGGAAGAAGCTTGGAACCAACAAGACTCTTCCTAGAGCTGGCTGCCCGGCCAAAATGAGCAATCGGAGGAGAAGGGCCTTGGTCAGGGAGGTGACCAAAAACCCAATGGTCACTCTTACAGAGCTCCAGAGTTCCTCTGTAGAGATGGGGGAACCTTCCAGAAGGACAACCATCTCTGCAGCACTTCACCAATAAGACCTTTATGGTAGAGTGGCCAGACGGAAGACACTCTTCAGTAAAAGGCACATAACAGCCTGCTTGGAGTTTTCCAAAAGGCACCTAAAGAATCTCAGACCATGAGAAACAAGATTCTCTGTTTCAAGATTGAAACCCCCCCTTGGGTTATGCCGTGGCGGAGATCTTTGTGGGCTATACTCGGCCTTGTCTCAGGATGGTAAGTTGGTGGTTGAAGATATCCCTCTAGTGGTGTGGGGACTGTGCTTTGGCAAAGTGGGTGGGGTTATATCCTTCCTGTTTGGCCCTGTCCGAGGGTATCATCGGATGGGGCCACAGTGTCTCCTGACCCCTCCTGTCTCAGCCTCCAGTATTTATGCTGGAGTAGTTTATGTGTCGGCGGGATAGGGTCAGTTTGTTATATCTGGAGTACTTCTCCTGTCCTATCCGGTGTCCTGTGTGAATTTAAGTATGCTCTCTCTAATTCTCTCTCTCGGAGGACCTGAGCCCTAGGACCATGCCTCAGGACTACCTGGCATGATGACTCCTTGCTGTCCCCAGTCCACCTGGCCGTCACGTTTGGAGGAAGCATGGCACCATCCCTACGGTGAAGCATGGTGGTGGCAGCATTATGCTGTGGGGATGTTTTTCAGTGGCAGGGACTGGAAGACTAGTCAGGATAAGGGGAAAGATGAACGGAGCAAAGTACAGAGATCCTTGATGAAAACCTGCTCCAGAGCGCTCAGGACCTCAGACTGGGGCGAAGGTTCACCTTCCAACAGGATAACGACCCTCAGGACACAGCCAAGACAACGCAGGAGTCGCTTCGGTACAAATCTCTGAATGTCCTTGAGTGGCCCAGCCAGAGCCTGGACTTGAACCCGATCGAACATCTCTGGAAAGACCTGAAAATAGCTGTGCAGCGACGCTCCCCATCCAACTTGACAGAGCTTGAGAGGCTCTGCAGAGAAGGATGGGAGAAACTCTCCAAATACAGGTGTGCCAAGCTTGCAGCGTCATACCCAAGAAGACTCGAGGCTGTAATCACTGACAACGATGCTTCAACAAAGTACTGAGTAAACGGTCTGAATACTTATGTAAATGTTGTCGTTTTTTTTGTATGTATAAAAAACTGTTTTTGCTTTGTCATTATGGGGTATTGTGATGTCATTATGGGGTATTGTGATGTCATTATGGGGTATTGTGATGTCATTATGTGGTATTGTGTGTGTATATTGATGAGGGGGGGGAAAAAACGATGTAATCAATTTCAGAATAAGGCTGTAACGTAACAAAATGTGGGAAAAGTCAAGGGGTCTGAAAACTTTCTGAAGGCCCTGTACACACAGCATTTAAACGACACAAGCGCCTCTTTGTTTTTTAGCACAATTGAACCCGCTTCAAAGTACTATTTTGGCGTTAACATCATTCCATTGTGTTTAGGTAATAAAGCATGGGGTCCCTGTGGTGGGATGTGTACCTTGAGAATGACGTCAGGTCGAGAGGCTTCAGCGGGCAGAGAGAGAACATCTCCTCTCATAGTTTGAGTGTGCAGACGATACCGCAGATAGCCCCCATAAGACGAAACCTAAATAGAGATGATTAGAGAGGGATGAGAGGGAGGGAGGGAGAGATGGAGAGAGAGAGGGGGACAGAGAAAACAGAGGGGGAGAGCAAGAAGAGACAGAAGACAGGAAGAGACAGAGAGGACAGGAAGAGACAGAAGACAGGAAGAGACAGAGAAGACAGGAAGAGACAGAAGACAGGAAGAGACAGAATACAGGAAGAGACAGAGAAGACAGGAAGAGACAGAGAAGACAGGAAGAGACAGAGGACAGGAAGAGACAGAAGACAGGAAGAGACAGAGAAGACAGGAAGAGACAGAAGACAGGAAGAGACAGAGAAGACAGGAAGAGACAGAGAAGACAGGAAGAGACAGAGAAGACAGGAAGAGACAGAGAAGACAGGAAGAGACAGAGAAGACAGGAAGAGACAGAAGACAGGAAGAGACAGAATACAGGAAGAGACAGAGAATACAGGAAGAGACAGAGAAGACAGGAAGAGACAGAGAAGACAGGAAGAGACAGAGGACAGGAAGAGACAGAAGACAGGAAGAGACAGAGAAGACAGGAAGAGACAGAGGACAGGAAGAGACAGAAGACAGGAAGAGACAGAGAAGACAGGAAGAGACAGAAGACAGGAAGAGACAGAGAAGACAGGAAGAGACAGAGAAGACAGGAAGAGACAGAGAAGACAGGAAGAGACAGAGAAGACAGGAAGATACAGAAGACAGGAAGAGACAGAAGACAGGAAGAGACAGAAGACAGGAAGAGACAGAAGACAGGAAGAGACAGAGGACAGGAAGAGACAGAGAAGACAGGAAGAGACAGAGAAGACAGGAAGAGACAGAGAAGACAGGAAGAGACAGAAGACAGGAAGAGACAGAGAAGACAGGAAGACACAGAGAGGACAGGAAGAGACAAAGAAGACAGGAAGAGACAAAGAAGACAGGAAGAGACAAAAGACAGGAAGAGACAAAAGACAGGAAGAGACAAAAGACAGGAAGAGACAGAAGACAGGAAAAGACAGAAGACAGGAAGAGACAGAAGACAGGAAGAGAGAGAGAAGACAGGAAGAGACAGTAGACAGGAAGAGACAGAAGACAGGAAGAGACAGAGAAGACAGGAAGAGACAGAAGACAGGAAGGGACAGAAGACAGGAAGAGACAGAAGACAGGAAGAGACAGAGAAGACAGGAAGAGACAGAGAAGACAGGAAGAGAGAGAAGACAGGAAGAGACAGAGAGGACAGGAAGAGACAGAGAGGACAGGAAGAGACAGAGAGAAGACAGGAAGAGACAGAGAAGACAGGAAGAGACAGAGAAGACAGGAAGAGACAGAGAAGACAGGAAGAGATAGAGAAGACAGGAAGAGACAGAAGACAGGAAGAGACAGAATACAGGAAGAGACAGAGAATACAGGAAGAGACAGAGAAGACAGGAAGAGACAGAGGACAGGAAGAGAGAGAAGACAGGAAGAGACAGAGAGGACAGGAAGAGACAGAGAGGACAGGAAGAGACAGAGAGAAGACAGGAAGAGACAGAGAAGACAGGAAGAGACAGAGAAGACAGGAAGAGACAGAGAAGACAGGAAGAGAAAGAAGACAGGAAGAGACAGAGAATACAGGAAGAGACAGAGAAGACAGGAAGAGACAGAGAAGACAGGAAGAGACAGAGGACAGGAAGAGACAGAAGACAGGAAGAGACAGAGAAGACAGGAAGAGACAGAAGACAGAAAGAGACAGAGAAGACAGGAAGAGACAGAGGACAGGAAGAGACAGAAGACAGGAAGATACAGAAGACAGGAAGAGACAGAGAAGACAGGAAGAGACAGAAGACAGGAAGAGACAGAAGACAGGAAGAGACAGAAGACAGGAAGAGAGAGAGAAGACAGGAAGAGACAGTAGACAGGAAGAGACAGAAGACAGGAAGAGACAGAGAAGACAGGAAGAGACAGAAGACAGGAAGGGACAGAAGACAGGAAGAGACAGAGAAGACAGGAAGAGACAGAAGACAGGAAGAGACAGAAGACAGGAAGAGACCGAGAGGACAGGAAGAGACAGAAGACAGGAAGAGACAGAGAAGACAGGAAGAGAGAGAAGACAGGAAGAGACAGAGAGGACAGGAAGAGACAGAGAGGACAGGAAGAGACAGAGAGAAGACAGGAAGAGACAGAACACCGGGAGAGCCAGAGAGTCTTGTGATCAGGCAATAATGCTAGAGGAAGGTTAACTAAGCATGTTGAAAAGGCAAGATAAGCCAGGTGTTATACTCTAGACAAAACAAAGATCCCTATCTCTATACACTCTGTCTGTCTGCACATCCTCTTTACTGTGTGTGTGTGTGAACTATATATAGTCCTTAGCACTAGTGTAATCTGATGTAGTCTCCTCTTGCTTCTGCAAACCGTCACCACCAACCCTGATGCATTTATTTCACCCACCCCAGCAGCTCCCTCTCCCTCTCTCCCCCGCCCTCTCTCTCCCTCTCCCTCCCTCTCCTGCCCTCTCCCTCCCTCTCCCGCCCTCTCCCTACCTCTCCTGCCCTCTCCCGGCCTCTCCCTCCCTCTCCCGCCCTCTCCCTCCCTCTCCCGCCCTCTCCCTACCTCTCCTGCCCTCTCCCGGCCTCTCCCTCCCTCTCCCGCCCTCTCCCTACCTCTCCTGCCCTCTCCCGGCCTCTCCCTCCCTCTCCCGCCCTCTTCAGGCCTCTCCCGGCCTCTCCCTCGCTCTCCTGCCCTCTCCCGCCCCCTCCCGGCCTCTCCCTCCCTCTCCCGCCCTCTCTCTCCCTCTCCTGCCCTCTCCCGGCCTCTCCCGCCCTCTCTCTCCCTCTCCCTACCTCTCCCGGACTCTCTTGCCCTCTCCCTCCCTCTCCCGGCCTCTCCCGGCCTCTCCCTCCCTCTCCCGCCCTCTCCCAGCCCCTCCCGGCCTCTCCCTCCCTCTCCTTCCCTCTCCCGGCCTCTCCCTTCCTCTCTCTCCCGGCCTCTCCCTCCCTCTCCCGGCCTCTCCCGGCCTCTTCCGGCCTCTCCCTCCCTCTCCCTCCCTCTCCCGGCCTCTCCCTCCCTCTCCCTCCCTCTCCAGGCCCCTTCCGGCCTCTCCTTCCCTCTCCCTCCCTCTCTTGCCCTCTCCCGGCTTCTCCCTCCCTCCCTCTTCCTCCCTCTTCCTCCCTCTCCCGCCCTCTCCCGCCTGCACAAGTCACAGTTGATCTAATTAATTGTTTAACAGCCAATGGGTCAGAGGTGTTAGCCTCATTGTTTTAGCCAGGATAAGACTTGCTAACTGTAAGTCTCTCTGGATAAGTGTCTGCTAAATTAATAAAATGTACAAACTCTCTGAACCTGTATGTATATTGAAGAGGAGACAATGCCATTTATATATAACAAGACTATTTCCCACCTTGTCTCCCAGGTACGTTCTAGGAGCGTGCCAGAGGAGGTCTTGGTAGACATCAGGTACGTCACTAAGGTCCGCCTCCACCACATGCTGATCAGGATATACTGTCACAGGAACTTCCTGTCTGTCTGTTCCCAGCAACACCCAGACCATCATGTCCATCACCTATAGAGATGTTATAATAACATTACATCCTAATATAACACTTCCTGTCTGTCTGCTCCCAGCAACACCCAGACCATCATGTCCATCACCTATAGAGACGTTATAATAACATTACATCCTAATATAACACTTCCTGTCTGTCTGTTCCCAGCAGCACCCAGACCATCATGTCCATCACCTATAGAGATGTTATAATAACATTACATCCTAATATAACACTTCCTGTCTGTCTGCTCCCTGCAGCACCCAGACCATCATGTCCATCACCTATAGAGATGTTATAATAACATTACATCCTAATATAACACTTCCTGTCTGTCTGTTCCCAGCAGCACCCAGACCATCATGTCCATCACCTATAGAGATGTTATAATAACATTACATCCTAATATAACACTTCCTGTCTGTCTGCTCCCAGCAACACCCAGACCATCATGTCCATCACCTATAGAGATGTTATAATAACATTACATCCTAATATAACACTTCCTGTCTGTCTGCTCCCAGCAGCACCCAGACCATCATGTCCATCACCTATAGAGATGTTATAATAACATTACATCCTAATATAACACTTCCTGTCTGTCTGCTACCAGCAGCACCCAGACCATCATGTCCATCACCTATAGAGATGTTATAATAACATTACATCCTAATATAACACCTACTGTCTGTCTGTTCCCAGCAGCACCCAGACCATCATGTCCATCACCTATAGAGATGTTATAATAACATTACATCCTAATATAACACTTCCTGTCTGTCTGCTCCCAGCAGCACCCAGACCATCATGTCCATCACCTATAGAGATGTTATAATAACATTACATCCTAATATAACACTTCCTGTCTGTCTGCTCCCAGCAACACCCAGACCATCATGTCCATCACCTATAGAGATGTTATAATAACATTACATCCTAATATAACACTTCCTGTCTGTCTGCTCCCAGCAGCACCCAGACCATCATGTCCATCACCTATAGAGATGTTATAATAACATTACATCCTAATATAACACTTCCTGTCTGTCTGCTCCCAGCAGCACCCAGACCATCATGTCCATCACCTATAGAGATGTTATAATAACATTACATCCTAATATAACACTTCCTGTCTGTCTGTTCCCAGCAGCACCCAGACCATCATGTCCATCACCTATAGAGATGTTATACAGATTATGTATTACTACACATAACAATGTTAATACGTATACACAAACTTTACTTAAACCACACAGCATTGATTCAAAACATGCCAAATTGTGTTCGTAGCACAAAAAAAGTACATCTCCTGAGTTTTATGTCAGATGCAATATATTCTGGGGAAAATATGGATCTGTTGAGCAAACACACAAACTATAAGCATAACCCCGTGTCCGTTGTCCCTCTACCTCAGTCCGTCGTTTCTCTGAGCTGCGACAGCGGTTGGTGGCTCCGAAACAGAAACAGGAAGTGCAGCCTTTAGGGTTGGTGGGGTCAAGGTGGAAGGTTTCCACTCTGCACTGGTCACAACGACCATCCTGGACATTCTCCTGAAAAAAAGGAAAGTGAGAAAGTCTGCTACTTGGCCAATAACGTCCTGGTAAGGATCTGCTTCCTGGTTGAACATATCCAACTTCGAAGGACCATGAAAAATAAATACCAAATCTAAGGGTGCACAGAAAAAACATGGCCAGACTTCTTTTTAAAGGATTCATTATGTTATGTAGCAGAGAGAAGAAATACATTTTACATTGACATTAAAGTAAATTTCACACAGACAGTAGGGTGGAGTTCACACAGACAGGAGGGTGGAGTTCACACAGACAGGTGGGTGGAGTTCACAGAGACAGTAGGGTGGAGTTCACACAGACAGTAGGGTGGAGTTCACACAGACAGTAGGGTGGAGTTCACACAGACAGGAGGGTGGAGTTCACACAGAAAGTAGGGTGGAGTTCACACAGACAGTAGGGTGGAGTTCATACAGACAGGAGGGTGGAGTTCACACAGACAGTAGGGTGGAGTTCACACAGACAGGAGGGTGGAGTTCACACAGACAGTAGGGTGGAGTACACACAGACAGTAGGGTGGAGTTCACACAGACAGGAGGGTGGAGTTCACACAGACAGGAGGGTGGAGTTCACACAGACAGGAGGGTGGAGTTCACACAGACAGTAGGGTGGAGTTCACACAGACAGGAGGGTAGAGTTCACACAGACAGGAGGGTGGAGTTCACACAGACAGTAGGGTGGAGTTCACACAGACAGTAGGGTGGAGTTCACACGGACAGTAGGGTGGAGTTCACACAGACAGTAGGGTGGAGTTCACACAGACAGTAGTGAGTGTGGACACGGACAGTAGGGAGGAGTTCACACAGACAGGAGGGTGGAGTTCACACAGACAGTAGGGTGGAGTTCACACAGACAGTAGGGTGGAGTTCACACAGACAGAAGGGTGGAGTTCACACAGACAGTAGGGTGGAGTTCACACAGACAGGAGGGTAGAGTTCACACAGACAGGAGGGTGGAGTTCACACAGACAGTAGGGTGGAGTTCACACAGACAGTAGGGTGGAGTTCACACAGACAGGAGGGTAGAGTTCACACAGACAGGAGGGTGGAGTTCACACAGACAGTAGGGTGGAGTTCACACAGACAGTAGGGTGGAGTTCACACAGACAGTAGGGTGGAGTTCACACGGACAGTAGGGTGGAGTTCACACAGACAGTAGGGTGGAGTTCACACAGACAGTAGGGAGTGTGGACACGGACAGTAGAGAGGAGTTCACACAGACAGTAGGGTGGAGTTCACACAGACAGTAGGGTGGAGTTCACACAGACAGTAGGGTGGAGTTCACACAGACAGTAGGGTGGAGTTCACACAGACAGTAGGGTGGAGTTCACACGGACAGTAGGGAGTGTGGACACGGACAGTAGGGAGGAGTTCACACAGACAGGAGGGTGGAGTTCACACAGACAGTAGGGTGGAGTTCACACAGACAGTAGGGTGGAGTTCGCACATACAGTAGGGTGGAGTTCACACGGACAGTAGGGTGGAGTTCACACAGACAGTAGGGTGGAGTTCACACAGACAGTAGGGAGTGTGGACACAGACAGTAGGGAGGAGTTCACACAGACAGGAGGGTGGAGTTCACACAGACAGGAGGGTAGAGTTCACACAGACAGGAGGGTGGAGTTCACACAGACAGTAGGGTGGAGTTCACACAGACAGTAGGGTGGAGTTCACACAGACAGGAGGGTGGAGTTCACACAGACAGTAGGGTGGAGTTCACACAGACAGTAGGGTGGAGTTCACACAGACAGTAGGGTGGAGTTCACACAGACAGTAGGGAGTGTGGACACGGACAGTAGGGAGGAGTTCACACAGACAGTAGGGTGGAGTTCACACAGACAGTAGGGTGGAGTTCACACAGACAGTAGGGTGGAGTTCACACAGACAGTAGGGTGGAGTTCACACAGACAGTAGGGTGGAGTTCACACGGACAGTAGGGAGTGTGGACACGGACAGTAGGGAGGAGTTCACACAGACAGGAGGGTGGAGTTCACACAGACAGTAGGGTGGAGTTCACACAGACAGTAGGGTGGAGTTCGCACATACAGTAGGGTGGAGTTCACACGGACAGTAGGGTGGAGTTCACACAGACAGTAGGGTGGAGTTCACACAGACAGTAGGGAGTGTGGACACAGACAGTAGGGAGGAGTTCACACAGACAGGAGGGTGGAGTTCACACAGACAGGAGGGTAGAGTTCACACAGACAGGAGGGTGGAGTTCACACAGACAGTAGGGTGGAGTTCACACAGACAGTAGGGTGGAGTTCACACAGACAGGAGGGTGGAATTCACACAGACAGTAGGGTGGAGTTCACACAGACAGTAGGGTGGAGTTCACACGGACAGTAGGGTGGAGTTCACACAGACAGTAGGGTGGAGTTCACACAGACAGTAGGGAGTGTGGACACGGACAGTAGGGAGGAGTTCACACAGACAGGAGGGTGGAGTTCACACAGACAGTAGGGTGGAGTTCACACAGACAGTAGGGTGGAGTTCACACAGACAGGAGGGTAGAGTTCACACAGACAGGAGGGTGGAGTTCACACAGACAGTAGGGTGGAGTTCACACAGACAGTAGGGTGGAGTTCACACAGACAGGAGGGTAGAGT
>NC_092155.1:75556167-75576167 GCF_045791955.1 Oncorhynchus clarkii lewisi
GGAAGAGAGGGAGGGGAAGAGAGGGGAGCGGAGGAGAGGGAGGGGAAGAGAGGGGAAGAGAGGGGAGGAGAGGGGAGGGGAGGAGAGGGAGGGGAAGAGAGGGGAGGGGAGGAGAGGGAGGGGAAGAGAGGGAGGGGAAGAGAGGGGAAGAGAGGGGAGGAGAGAGGAGAGGAGAGGAGAGGAGAGGGAGGGGAAGAGAGGGGAGGGGAGGAGAGGGAGGGGAAGAGAGGGAGGGGAAGAGAGGGGAAGAGAGGAGAGGAGAGGAGACGGTAGGGGAGGAGAGGGAGGGGAAGAGAGGGAAGGAGAGGAGAGGAGAGGGAGGGGAAGAGAGGGGAAGAGAGGGGAGGAGAGGAGAGGAGACGGTAGGGGAGGAGAGGGAGGGGAAGAGAGGGAAGGAGAGTGGAGGAAAGGAGAGGGGAGGGGAGGAGAGGGGAGGGAATGAAAGGGGAGGAGAGGAGAGGGGAGGAGAGGAGAGGACAGGGAGGGTACAAGAGGCTCATCTGATGCCTTGTCCTCAGTTCCCCTGACCTATAGGAGTACTGAATGTCTTTTCATTCAATCTTTATAACTCCTAGGTTACAGCACCCAAAGATGTACCGATGTAGGCCAGATGTCTCCGTTTAAGAGTTGAGCTGGCCAGATGTCTCCATTTAAGAGTTGAGCAGGCCAGATGTCTCCGTTTAAGAGTTGAGCAGGCCAGATGTCTCCGTTTAAGAGTTGAGCAGGCCAGATGTCTCCGTTTAAGAGTTGAGCAGGCCAGATGTATCGATGTCTCCGTTTAAGAGTTGAGCAGGCCAGATGTCTCTGTTTAAGAGTTGAGCTGGCCAGATGTATCAATGTCTCTAGAACCCCGCTTCTAGAACCCCGCCTCTAGAACCCCACCCCTAGAACCCCACCTCTAGAACCCCACCCCTAGAACCCCACCTCTAGAACCCCACCGCTAAAACCCTGCCTCTAGAACCCCACCTCTAGAACCCCGCCTCTAGAACACCGCCTCTAGAACCCAGTTGGCCACAGGTACTTTAGTTGGTTTTACCTGCACTGTCCACTGTCGGTGTCACAGCTGACGTTGGGGGTGGTGACCCCAGGATGGGAGCAGTTGCAGACCTCACAGCCGACCAGAGGATGACAGCCGAACGTCTGGGGCTCACACTGGATACACTCTGGGAGCAGGGTCCTCGGTGGGCAGATACAGTCTCCAGTCACCGGCTCACACAGCCGTGTACCACACTGACACACTGCAGGGGAGAGGAGAGGAGAGGAGAGGAGAGGAGAGGAGAGGAGAGGAGAGGAGAGGAGAGGAGAGGAGAGGAGAGTTAGTGTGGTGTAGAAGTGAATGAATACAAGGACAAACAGTACAATAAACACATTCAGTTCTCCCTCCTCCCATCCCCCATCTCTCCTCCCTCCTCCCCAATCCCTCCTCCTCATCCCCCATCCCACCTCCCTCCTCACCATCCCCCATCACTCCTCCCTCCATCCCTCATCCCTCCTCCCTCCATCCCTCCTCCCTCAACACTCCTCCCTCCATCGCTCCTCCCTCCATCCCCCATCCCTCAACACTCCTCCCTCCATCACTCCTCCCTCAACACTCCTCCCTCCATCCCTCCTCCTTCAACACTCCTCCCTCCATCCCTCCTCCCTCAACACTCCTCCCTCCATCACTCCTCCCTCAACACTCCTCCCTCCATCCCTCCTCCCTCCATCCCACCTCCCTCAACACTCATCCCTCAACACTCCATCACCCCTCCCTCCATCCCTCCATCCCTCCTCCCTCAACACTCCATCACCCCTCCCTCCATCCCTCCATCCCTCCTTCCTCAACACTCCATCACCCCTACCTCCATCCCTCCATCCCTCCTCCCTCAACACTCCTCCCTCCTCCCTCAACACTCCATCCCTCCTCCCTCCATCCCTAACCCCTCAACACTCCTCAATCCTCCCTCAAGACTCCTCCCTCCATCCCTCATCCCTCAACACTCCTCCCTCAACACTCCTCCCTCCATCCCTCATCCCTCAACACTCCTCCCTCAACACTTCTCCCTCCATACTTCCTCACTTCTCCCCCATCCCTCAACACTCCTCCCACCTCCCTCCATACCTCCTCCCTCAACATTCCTCCCTCAACACTCCTCCCTCCATCCCTCCCCCCTCTCTCAACACTCCTCCCTCCATCCCTCCTCCCTCAAAACTCCTCCCTCCATCCCTCCTCCATCCATCCCTCCTTCCTCCATCCCTCCTCCCTCAACACTCCTCCCTCCATCCCTCCTCCCTCCATCCATCCCTCCTCCCACAACACTCCTCCCTCCCTCCATCCCTCCTCCCTCAACACTCCTCAATCCATCCCTCCTCACTTCTCCCCCATCCTTCCTCCCTTCTCCTCCCTCCTCCTCTCTTCTCCTCCATCCCTCCTCACTTCTCCCCCATCCCTACTCCCCCATCCTTGCTCCCTTCTCCTCCCTCCTCCTCCCTTCTCCTCCATCTATCCTCCCTTCACCTCCATCCTCACTCTTCCTCTCTCCTCCTCCCCCCATCCCTCCTCCTCCCTCCTCCTCCTCCATCCCTCCTCCATCCCACATCCCTCCTCCTAGATATTAAACTAAATGACATTCAGCCAGGCCCTGTGTAGTGACTCACCTCTACAGTTGGGGAACCCCCAGTAGCCCGTGGCACACTGTGAGCAGTCCCTGCCGATGACGTTAGGTCTGCACTGGCACTGCCCGCCGAAGGGTTGGCAGGTATCACTGTCCGCGCCCACCTCATGGCATCCGCAGGGCAAGGCACCGTTGTTGAAGAACGCAGAGAGAGATATGGCTGAACTACGACAGAATGGAGAGGCTGTGGCAGGACTGGAGAGGGTGGGGGGGTGGAGAGAGGCAGGGGGGTGGAGAGAGGGCGAGAGAGGGGAGGAGATGGGGGGAGAGGGGGAAGAGATGGGGGGAGAGGGGGAAGAGAGAGAGGGGGGACAAAGGAACATAGGAGGAGGGGTTATTCACACTTAAGTGAGTCTCTAGTGAGTCTCTAGTAAGTCTCTAGTGAGTCTCTAGTAAGTCTCTAGTGAGTCTCTAGTGAGTCTCTAGTGAGTCTCTAGTAAGTCTCTAGTGAGTCTCTAGTGAGTCTCCAGTAAGTCTCTAGTGAGTCTCTAGTGAGTCTCTAGTGAGTCTCTAGTGAATCTCTAGTGAGTCTCTAGTAAGTCTCTAGTGAGTATCTAGTAAGTCTCTAGTGAGTCTCTAGTGAATCTCTAGTGAGTCTTTAGTGAGTCTCTAGTGAGTCTCTAGTAAGTCTCTAGTGAGTCTCTAGTGAGTCTCTAGTGAGTCTCTACTAAGTCTCTAGTGAGTCTCTAGTGAGTCTCTAGTGAGTTTCTAGTGAGTCTCTAGTGACAGACTACTGCCCAGCTACTGACCGGGTGAGATTTGGTTCTGGGTACTGAAATTCAATTTGAGCAAGTATATCTGTTCAGCTGTTTAGCAACAACTACTGTCACTTGTATTAGCTTTTAACAACATCAATATAGACACAGAAATGCTGTACAGTAAACTCACTTGATGTAGAAGCTGTTCTGTCCACAGTTGCTGATGAAGTCATATGATTTGTCCAGAGGTTCTTCAGACAGGTACCTGTAGCTGTAGCTGCTCTCGGGTACCACCAGAACATAGTCCTGACACACACAATGATGGTAGGTTATATAGATTCTATAAGTTATATAGATTCTATAGGTTATATAGATTCTATAGGTTATATAGATTATATGGGTTGTATAGATTCTATAGGTTATATAGATTATATAGGTTATATAGATTCTATAGGTTGTATAGATAATATAGGTTGTGTAGATTCCATAGCTTGTATAGATTCCATAGGTTATAGGTTATATAGATTCTATACGTTATATAGATTCTATAGGTTATATAGATTATATGGGTTGTATAGATTCTATAGGTTATATAGATTCTATAGGTTATATGGATTATATAGGGTGTGTAGATTCTATAGGTTATATAGATTCTATAGGTTATATAGATTCTATACGTTATATAGATTATATGGGTTGTATAGATTCTATAGGTTGTATAGATTCCATAGGTTATATAGATTCTATAGGTTGTATAGATTCCATAGGTTATATAGATTCCATAGCATGTATAGATTCTATAGGTTATATAGATTCTATAGGTTGTATAGATTCCATAGGTTATATAGATTCTATAGGTTGTATAGATTCCATAGGTTATATAGATTCCATAGGTTGTATAGATTATATAGGTTGTGTAGATTCCATAGCTTGTATAGATTCCATAGGTTATATAGATTCCATAGGTTATAGGTTATATAGATTCTATACGTTATATAGATTCTATAGGTTATATAGATTATATGGGTTGTATAGATTCTATAGGTTATATAGATTCTATAGGTTATATAGATTATATGGGTTGTATAGATTCTATAGGTTATATAGATTATATGGGTTGTATAGATTCCATAGGTTATATAGATTATATGGGTTGTATAGATTCCATAGGTTATATAGATTATATGGGTTGTATAGATTCCATAGGTTATATAGATTATATGGGTTGTATAAATTCCATAGGTTATATAGATTATATGGGTTGTATAGATTCTATAGGTTATATAGATTATATGGGTTGTATAGATTCCATAGGTTATATAGATTATATGGGTTGTATAGATTATATAGGTTATATAGATTATATGGGTTGTATAGATTCTATAGGTTGTATAGATTCCATAGGTTATAGGTTATATAGATTCCATACCTTGTATAGATTCTATAGGTTGTATAGATTATATGGGTTGTATAAATTCCATAGCTTGTATAGATTCCATAGGTTATAGGTTATATAGATTCCATAGCGTGTATAGATTCCATAGGTTATAGGTTATATAGATTCCATAGGTTGTATAGATTATACAGGTTCTATAGGTTGTATAGATTCCATTGGTTATATAGACTCCATAGGTTGTATATATTCTATAGGTTGTATAGATTCTATAGGTTCTATATATTCCATAGGTTGTATAGATTCCATAGGTTATATAGACTCCATAGGTTGTATATATATTCTATAGTTAGTATTTATTCTATAGGTAATATATTCCATAAGTTGTATAAATTATATCGGATGTATAGATTCTATAGGTCATATATATTCCATAGGTTGTATAGATTCTATAGGTTATATAGATTAAATTGGTTCTGTAGATTCCATAGGTTATATATATTCTATAGATTCTACAGACTGTATAGATTATATAGGTTCTATAGATTCTATAGGTTATATAGATTCCATACGTTATATAGATTCTATAGGTTCTATAGATTTTATTGGTCATATATATTCCATAGGTTATATAGATTCTATAGGTTCTATAGATTCTATAGGTTATATAGATTAAACTGGTTCTATAGATTCCATAGGTTATATAGGTTATATAGATTCCATAGGTTATATAGATTCTATAGATTTTATTGGTCATATATATTCCATAGGTTATATAGATTATATAGGTTCTATAGATTCCATAAGTTATATAGATTCTATAGGTTCTATAGATTCTATAGACTGTATAGATTCTATTGGTTCTATAGATTTTATAGGTTATATAGATTCCATAGGTTGTTCACCACCAGAACTTAGTCCTAATAGAAACATAAGTAACAGGTATAAATTAGAAATGTATAATTTATTTTAAATATCCAGAGTTCTGAAGTAGTAGACAGCCGTTACAAGTAGTAGTGCAGTTTCTTTCTTACTGTGACAATGTGAGGTTTGGTGTGAGAGACAAGGTGAGGTTTGGTGTGAGAGACAAGGTGAGGTTTGGTGTGAGAGACAATGTGAGGTTTGGTGTGAGAGACAATGTGAGGTTTGGTGTGAGAGACAATGTGAGGTTTGGTGTGAGAGACAATGTGAGGTTTGGTGTGAGAGACAATGTGAGGTTTGGTGTGAGAGACAATGTGAGGTTTGGTGTGAGAGACAATGTGAGGTTTGGTGTGAGAGACAAGGTGAGGTTTGGTGTGAGAGACAATGTGAGGTTTGGTGTGAGAGACAATGTGAGGTTTGGTGTGAGAGACAATGTGAGGTTTGGTGTGAGAGACAATGTGAGGTTTGGTGTGAGAGACAACGTGAGGTTTGGTGTGAGAGACCAGGTGAGGTTAGGTGTGAGAGACAATGTGAGGTTTGGTGTGAGAGACAATGTGAGGTTTGGTGTGAGAGCTGAGCTAAAATCACAGGATCTGTGTATTTATTTAACCTTTATTTAACTAGGCAAGTCAGTTAAGAACAAATTCTTATTTACAATGACAGCCTACCCCGGCCAAACCTGGGCCAATTGTGCGCTGCCCTATGGGATTCCATCCACGGTCGGATGTGATACAGCCTGGATTCTTGCACTGAGATGCAGTGTCTTAGACCGCTGCGCCACTCGGGAGTATCTTTCAGTACAGTGTAGAAATTGGCCCAGTCTTCCTGGATGAACTCACCAGCCAGAGTGTTTTGCCATCGGGGACCTGGACAGTCAGGAAGATCTCGTTGTCCGTCACGTGCAGAATGATCTGGTTCTCGGAGATCAGAACGCTACGGCAACCATAACCATGGGGACAGAAGGAGGCGTTGGCATGGCCTGGAAGAGGAATGATGATCATTCAAAATCACAAAGAGAATACAACTGTCAAAAGATTCAACTGTCAAAAGATTCAACTGTCAAAAGATTCAACTGTCAAAAGATTCAACTGTCAAAAGATTCAACTGTCAAAAGATTCAACTGTCAAAAGATTCAACTGTCAAAAGATTCATTTGTCAAAAGATTCAACTGTCAAAAGATTCAACTGTCAAAAGATTCAACTGTCAAAAGATTCAATTGTCAAAAGATTCAACTGTCAAAAGATTCAACTGTCAAAAGATTCAACTGTCAAAAGATTCAACTGTCAAAAGATTCAACTGTCAAAAGATTCAACTGTCAAAAGATTCAAATGTCAAAAGATTCAACTGTCAAAAGATTCAACTGTCAAAAGATTCCACTGTCAAAAGATTCCACTGTCAAAAGATTCAACTGTCAAAAGATTCAACTGTCAAAAGATTCAACTGTCAAAAGATTCAAATGTCAAAAGATTCAACTGTCAAAAGATTCCACTGTCAAAAGATTCAACTGTCAAAAGATTCAAATGCCAAAAGATTCAAATGTCAAAAGATTCAACTGTCAAAAGATTCAACTGTCAAAAGATTCAACTGTCAAAAGATTCAACTGATTTTTCAGTCTCCGTACTTGGTTCCTGTGTTTTGCTCATTCGACTCATTCATGAAAGTCCTAAAAGTATTCTGTTATTGAGCATTTGTAGGACCTAAAATGAGACATGGCTTCATCGTTGGCTTTTATACATAAATGCTTGACTAGGAATGCCTTGAAGATTGACCAGTAGATCACGATCGACAGATTGGTGTGGGTTAGTGGGCTCACCCTGCCAGATGCGTCCCCCGTTGATGAAGACCTGGACAGGGTAAGTGGGGTGGAGGGGCTGGTGGTAGTGGAGGATGAACACATAGCGACCCAGAGTATGGACACGGCCAGAGTACACTGCTGCATTCTGGAGTACAAGAAGAGACAGAAGATATTTACATGGATCCCTGAAGTCATTGTTTGGCAGAAAACGAGAAGTATGTGACTTTCAGAATACGTTATCAATCTGTGGGGACTGACTATGAGAGGAGATCTAGAAAGCTTGGAGATATAATAAATGAGTTGTTGCTTTTTGATAATAAATGAACACCTAAGGTCAGCTCTCTCTTGAGAAAGAGGTTCCCAAATAAAAATGTCCTAGACCAGGTAGCGGAGTAAAATGACGACAAAATCAAATATATTTGAAGAGGCACCTGGCTGTTATCAAGGCGGAAGTGGTCCACGTTATCCGCCGCGGTGGGAGGATGGGCTCCTGCCGGCTCTAGGGGGGGGTCATCAGGGGAGGCCAGGACAGGCTCCTGGACCGATAACCCTTGACCTTCCTTCAACACCAGCGAATCAGACGGGGTCTGGAACCTCGACGCGATACAGGACGAACTGGGGAGGGAGAAATAGAGGAGGGAGTGGAAGAAGAAGGGAAAGGAGAGGGTAGAGGAAGAGGAGAGGGTAGGAGGGAGGGAAGAGTGTAGAGGAAGAGGAGGGGAAGGGAGAGGGTGGGAGGGAGGGAAAGGGTAGAGGAAGAAGAGAGGGTAGAGGGAGAGGAGGGAGGGGGTAGAGGGAGAGGAGAGGGTAGTGTAGGGTAGGAGGGAGAGAGAGGGTAGAAGGAGAGGAAAGGAGGTGTGAGGGAAGAGGGGACGAGAAGAGAGGAGAAGAGGAAAGGGGAAGAGAAGAGAGGAGAAGAGAGAAGAAGAGAAGGGAAAGAGGAAAGGGGAAGAGAGAAGTGGAGAATGGAGGGAGGAACAGAGGGGAAGGGAGAAAAGAGAGTGGACCTACAGTAAGTCTAGGTGATAGTAAAGGCACTTGGTCTGGTTACCTGTCAGGTGGGATACAGTGTACCTACAGTACGAGATACAGTGTATCTACAGTAAGTCTAGGTGATATTAAAGGTACATGGTCTGTTTACCTGTCAGGTGAGATACAGTGGACCTTAGGCGCCAGGTATTCCATAGTGAACTTCTCCCGAGGAACCAGGTACACCTTGTGCTGGAAGAAAGATCAACAAAGGTTCCTTAAAAATGTGATTTTCCTGTGTTTTATACATATTTCCACACTATGAGCTTGGAATAATATTGCGAAAATGCCCTTTTAGTATAAGAGCCCGTTTTGGTGGGTTGGAGTTTTGGCCTTCCATGGTGACATCACCATGCGCTAAATTAGTTAATAGACCAATAAGAAAGAAAGTTCCACACCTCTTTGTCAATGACAGCAAATTTTCAGTTTTCCCCTCCCCACACAGACCACTCTGAGACAGTCCTAGTAAAATTCTTGCTTGACAAATTGCCCTTTGCTAAGAAGCTATTTTTGTTTATTCTTTACCATTTTAATTGAAAACAATTAATTGCTTCCAAGAAACGATTTGATATTGAGATAAAAAAAAAATGGATGCAGAGAACCTTCAACCGACGCAAATCCAAAGGGCGAAAGGTGACAGCCTTGTCTTGTGCCTCTTCCGATAAAGATCACCTTTGAAACATGATTTGATGGTCAAACAATGGCTGCGTCCCAATAATCTCTGCTCCCTCCTGAAGGTTTCAGAGCTGGTCACGGGTGCACCTCGGCCACGCTCAAGGTTCTAAACGACATCATAACCGCCATCGATAAGAGACATTACTGTGCAGCCGTAGTCATCGACCTGGCCAAGGCTTTCGACTCTGTCAATCACAAAATTCTTATTGGCAGACTCGACAGCCTTGGTTTCTCAAATGATTGCCTCGCCTGGTTTACCAACTACTTCTCTGATAGAGTTCAGTGTGTCAAATCGAAGGGCCTGTTGTTGTCTGGACCTCTGACAGTCTCTATGGGTGTGCCACAGGGTTAAATTCTCGGACCAACTATCTTTTCTGTATACATCAATGATGTTGCTCTTGCTGCTGGTGATTCTCTGATCCACCTCTACGCAGACGACACCATTCTGTATACTTCTGGCCCCTCCTTGGACACTGTGTTAACTAACCTCCAGACGAGCTTCAATGCCATACAACTCTCCTTCCGTGGCCTCGAACTGCTCTTAAACGCATGTAAAACTAAATGCATGATTTTCAATCGATCGCTGCCCGCACCTGCCCGCCTGTCCAGCATCACTACCCTGAACGGTTCTGACTTAAAATATGTGGACAACTACAAATACCTGGGTGTCTGGTTAGTGTGTAAACTCTCCTTTCAGACTCACATTAAGCATCTCCAATCCAAAATTAAATCTAGAATCGGCTTCCTATATCGCAACAAAGCATCCTTCACTCATGCTGCCAAACATACCCTCGTAAAACTGACCATCCTACCGATCCTCGACTTCGGTGATGTCATCTATAAAATAGCCTCCAACACTCTACTCAACAAACTGGATGCAGTCTATCACAGTGTATTGTCACCAAAGCCCCATACACTACCCACCATTGCGACCTGTACGCTCTCGTTGGTTGGCCCTCGCTTCATACTCGTCGCCAAACCCACTGGCTACAGGTTATCTACAAGTCTCTGCTAGGTAAAGCCCCGCCTTATCTCAGCTCACTGGTCACCATAGCAGGACCCACTCGTAGCACGCGCTCCAGCAGGTATATCTCACTGGTCACCCCCAAAGCCAATTTCTCCTTTGGTCGTCTTTCCTTCCAGTTCTCTGCTGCCCATGACTGGAACGAATTGCAAAAATCTCTGAAGCTGGAGACTCACATCCCCCTTACTAGGGATAAGCACCAGCTGTCAGAGCATTTTACAGATCACTGCACCTGTACATAGCCTATCTGTAAACAGCCCATCTATCTACCTACCTCATCCCCATACTGATATTTGTTTATTTATCTTGCTCCTTTGCACCCCAGTATCTCTACTTGCACATTCATCTTCTGCCGATCTACCACTCCAGTGTTTAATTGCTATATTGTAATTACTTCGCCACCATGGCCTATTTATTTCCTTAACTTACCTCATGTGCACTCACTGTATACAGACTTTTTGTTTTCTTTTGTTCTACTGTATTATTGACTGTATGTTTTGTTTATTCCATGTGTAACTTCTGTGTTGTTGTCTGTTCACACTGCTATGCTTTATCTTGGCCAGGTCGCAGTTGCAAATGAGAACTTGTTCTCAACTGACCTACCTGGTTAAATAAAGGTGTTCTCAACTGGCCTACCTGGTTAAATAAAGGTGTTCTCAACTAGCCTACCTGGTTAAATAAAGGTGTTCTCAACTAGCCTACCTGGTTAAATAAAGGTGTTCTCAACTGGCCTACCTGGTTAAATAAAGGTGTTCTCAACTGGCCTACCTGGTTAAATAAAGGTGTTCTCAACTAGCCTACCTGGTTAAATAAAGGTGTTCTCAACTAGCCTACCTGGTTAAATAAAGGTGTTCTCAACTGGCCTACCTGGTTAAATAAAGGTGTTCTCAACTAGCCTACCTGGTTAAATAAAGGTGTTCTCAACTAGCCTACCTGGTTAAATAAAGGTGTTCTCAACTAGCCTACCTGGTTAAATAAAAGTGTTCTCAACTAGCCTACCTGGTTAAATAAAGGTGTTCTCAACTAGCCTACCTGGTTAAATAAAGGTGTTCTCAACTAGCCTACCTGGTTAAATAAAGGTGTTCTCAACTAGCCTACCTGGTTAAATAAAGGTGTTCTCAACTAGCCTACCTGGTTAAATAAAGGTGTTCTCAACTGGCCTACCTGGTTAAATAAAGGTGTTCTCAACTAGCCTACCTGGTTAAATAAAGGTGTTCTCAACTAGCCTACCTGGTTAAATAAAGGTGTTCTCAACTAGCCTACCTGGTTAAATAAAGGTGTTCTCAACTAGCCTACCTGGTTAAATAAAGGTGTTCTCAACTGGCCTACCTGGTTAAATAAAGGTGTTCTCAACTAGCCTACCTGGTTAAATAAAGGTGTTCTCAACTAGCCTACCAGGTTAAATAAAGATGTTCTCAACTAGCCTACCTGGTTAAATAAAGGTGTTCTCAACTAGCCTACCTGGTTAAATAAAGGTGTTCTCAACTGGCCTACCTGGTTAAATAAAGGTGAAATAAAATAAATAAATAAATAAAGTGTTCACTACTTACCACTAGTTTAAAAACATTGGTTTGGTGTAGGCATGGGCCTACAATAATTTTTCTTTTTCAAATCCATGAAGGTAAGTGAATGAATGCACATTTCAGGAGAAAAGAGAGATGATTTAAAAACCAAGCACTGCTGACCATCGACTGCTCTGGGTTTAACCCATCATGTTGATAAAGCGGCAGGTAGCCTAGCGGTAGAGAGCGTTGAGCCAGTAACCCGAAAGGTCGCTGGTTTGAATCCAGAAGCCGACTAGTTGAAAAACCTGTCAATATGCCCTTGAGCAAGGCACTTAACCTTCACCGCTCCTGTAAATCAGTCAGCATAAGAGTGTCTGCTAAATATACCTAACATGTCTATATAAACAGTATTACCAGGAGGAAGCTGGCTCTGTCAGCGATCAGTTGGACCTCAGCATCAGTAGGGAGAGTAAAGACAGCCACGCGATTCATCTCATCGATGGTTACCACCCGACACAGGAAACTACACAGAGAGAGAGAGAGAGAGAGAGAGAGAGAGAGACAGAGATGAATGATCGGTCAGGCTACACATTGAGAAGAGATAACATCCATTCATGACACACCAATGGCAGCCAGCTTCTTATATTGAGAGCAACAGCTGCAAACAAAACAAAACACACACACACACCTGTATTTGCAGGGCAGCACCGTGACGTGGTGCTGGTGTGTCCTTCCGCCAGGTGTGTTGACGGACACAGAGATGGTCTGTGGTGCTTCCTCCTCACTGGCGTATTCTACCACCAGAACATAGTCCCCGGGACGGGGCACACGACTACGCATCTGGACATTTAGCTGAGAGAGGAGAGACCCTATTTCAGTCCATGTTAACCCAGATATGCTTCTGGACATTTAGCTGAGAGAGGAGAGACAGTCAGTGTTCACCCAGCTATGCATCTGGACATTTAGCTGAGAGAGGAGAGACCCTATTTCAGTCAGTGTTAACCCAGCTATACATCTGGACATTTAGCTGAGAGAGGAGAGACTCTATTTCAATCAGTGTTAACCCAGCTATGCATCTGGACATTTAGCTGAGAGAGGAGAGACCCTATTTCAGTCAGTGTTAACCCAGCTATACATCTGGACATTTAGCTGAGAGAGGAGAGACCCTATTTCAATCAGTGTTAACCCAGCTATGCATCTGGACATTTAGCTGAGAGAGGAGAGACCCTATTTCAGTCAGTGTTAACCCAGCTATGCATCTGGACATTTAGCTGAGAGAGGAGAGACAGTCAGTGTTAACCCAGCTATACATCTGGACATTTAGCTGAGAGAGGAGAGACCCTATTTCAGTCAGTGTTAACCCAGCTATGCATCTGGACATTTAGCTGAGAGAGGAGAGACAGTCAGTGTTAACCCAGCCATACATCTGGACATTTAGCTGAGAGAGGAGAGACCCTATTTCAGTCAGTGTTAACCCAGCTATGCATCTGGACATTTAGCTGAGAGAGGAGAGACAGTCAGTGTTAACCCAGCTATGCATCTGGACATTTAGCTGAGAGAGGAGAGACCCTATTTCAATCAGTGTTAACCCAACTATGAATCTGGACATTTAGCTGAGAGAGGAGAGACAGTCAGTGTTAACCCAGCTATACATCTGGACATTTAGCTGAGAGAGGAGAGACAGTCAGTGTTAACCCAGCTATACATCTGGACATTTAGCTGAGAGAGGAGAGACAGTCAGTGTTAACCCAGCTATGCATCTGGACATTTAGCTGAGAGAGGAGAGACAGTCAGTGTTAACCCAGCTATGCATCTGGACATTTAGCTGAGAGAGGAGAGACAGTCAGTGTTAACCCAGCTATGCATCTGGACATTTAGCTGAGAGAGGAGAGACAGTCAGTGTTAACCCAGCTATACATCTGGACATTTAGCTGAGAGAGGAGAGACAGTCAGTGTTAACCCAGCTATGCATCTGGACATTTAGCTGAGAGAGGAGAGACAGTCAGTGTTAACCCAGCTATGCATCTGGACATTTAGCTGAGAGAGGAGAGACAGTCAGTGTTAACCCAGCTATGCATCTGGACATTTAGCTGAGAGAGGAGAGACAGTCAGTGTTAACCCAGCTATACATCTGGACATTTAGCTGAGAGAGGAGAGACAGTCAGTGTTAACCCAGCCATACATCTGGACATTTAGCTGAGAGAGGAGAGACAGTCAGTGTTAACCCAGCCATACATCTGGACATTTAGCTGAGAGAGGAGAGACCCTATTTCAGTCAGTGTTAACCCAGCTATGCATCTGGACATTTAGCTGAGAGAGGAGAGACAGTCAGTGTTAACCCAGCCATACATCTGGACATTTAGCTGAGAGAGGAGAGACCCTATTTCAGTCAGTGTTAAGCCAGCTATGCTTCTGGACATTTAGCTGAGAGAGGAGAGACCCTATTTCAGTCAGTGTTAACCCAGCTATGCATCTGGACATTTAGCTGAGAGAGGAGAGACAGTCAGTGTTAACCCAGCTATGCATCTGGACATTTAGCTGAGAGAGGAGAGACCCTATTTCCATCAGTGTTAACCCAACTATGAATCTGGACATTTAGCTGAGAGAGGAGAGACAGTCAGTGTTAACCCAGCTATACATCTGGACATTTAGCTGAGAGAGGAGAGACCCTATTTCAATCAGTGTTCAGTCATTACATTTAAAGTTATAACATACTCATCCATACCATTACACACACACACCATCACACACACACACACACACCATCACACACACACACCATCAACCACACACACACACACCATCACCCACACACACAATCACCCACACACACACACCATCACACACACAATCACCCACACACACAATCACCCACACACACACACACACACACACACACACACACACACACACACACACACACACACACACACACACACACACACACACACACACACACACACACACACACACACACACACACACACACACACACACACGCACTACTCTCCTTCTCTACTCACATTGCTGCCACTGCAGACGGCCATGTCCGGGTGGAGAGGGGTGATCCTCTCCTGGTGACAGGGTCTGGGCAGGTGGTTGTCGAACCTGCAGCTGGCATCGTTACCAGAGATGGAGGGGAACCCATCCAGAGACAGATACTTGTAGAGCAAACAGCTATCAGGGAGAGACACAGAGAGACACAGAGAGACAAGTTCAATTATATTCTATTGCTGTAATACATTATATTACAGAAATACTGAGCCTTTAGAAAACAGATTGTACCAAAATAATATGACTTTCAAGGGGGTTTGTGATTAACATCCAATGCAACAGACAAATAGATGGACAAAGGGGGGGAGGAGGATGAAGACGAAGAAGAGGATGAAGAGGAGGAGGTGGAAGAAGTAGAAGAGGAGGAGGAGGTGAAAGAGGAAGGAGATGAAAGAAGAGGGGGAAGAGGAGGAGGGTAGAGGAGGAGGAGGAAGAGGAGGAGGGAAGAGGAGGAGGTGGAAGAGGAGGAGGGGGAAGAAGAGGAGGAGGAGGAGGAGGGTAGAGGAGGAGGAGGAAGAGGAGGAGGGTAGAGGAGGAGGAGGAAGAGGAGGAGGTGGAAGAGGAGGAGGGTAGAGGAGGAGGAAGAGGAGGAGGTGGAAGAGGAGGAGGAGGGTAGAGGAGGAGGAGGAAGAGGAGGAGGTGGAAGAGGAGGAGGGTAGAGGAGGAGGAAGAAGAGGAGGAGGAAGAGGAGGAGGTGGAAGAGGAGGAGGGTAGAGGAGGAGGAAGAAGAGGAGGAGGTGGAAGAGGAGGAGGGTAGAGGAGGAGGAAGAAGAGGAGGGTAGAGGAGGAGGAAGAAGAGGAGGAGGAGGAAGAGGAGGAGGTGGAAGAGGAGGAGGGTAGTGGAGGAGGAAGAAGAGTAGGAGGTGGAAGAGGAGGAGGGTAGAGGAGGAGGAGGAAGAGGAGGAAGAGGAGGAGGTGGAAGAGGAGGAGGGTAGAGGAGGAGGAGGGTAGAGGAGGTGGAGGAGGAGGAGGGTAGAGGAGGAGGAAGAAGAGGAGGAGGGTAGAGGAGGAGGAAGAGGAGGAGGAGGAAGAGGACCTACTTGTGGCTGGTATCTGGGGCAGGCCTGTAGGAGCATGGCTCAGTCACTTTGATCTGGAGAATGGGAGCTTCATAGTAGGCACTGGGCAGGAGCACCAGGTAGTCCTGGGGTTAAAAACAGACTCCACATCAATCACAAGTCATCTATTTAAATCATATACATGATGGCAAATGTCCTGTGTCGCAATGTATTATGCACTGGGCAATAACACCACAGGGAGGACGATGGACCTTACACAACAACAACAACAACATGGAGGACGATGGATGTTACACAACAACAACAACAACATGGAGGACGATGGATGTTACACAACAACAACAACAACAACAACAACATGGAGGACGATGGATGTTACACAACAACAACAACAACATGGAGGACGATGGATGTTACACAACAACAACAACAACATGGAGGACGATGGACCTTACACAACAACAACAACAACATGGAGGACGATGGACCTTACACAACAACAACAACAACAGGGAGGACGATGGACCTTACACAACAACAACAACAACATGGAGGACGATGGACCTTACACAACAACAACAACATGGAGGACGATGGATGTTACACAACAACAACAACAACATGGAGGACGATGGACCTTACACAACAACAACAACAACAGGGAGGACGATGGACCTTACACAACAACAACAACAACATGGAGGACGATGGACCTTACACAACAACAACAACAACATGGAGGACGATGGATGTTACACAACAACAACAACAACATGGAGGACGATGGACCTTACACAACAACAACAACAACATGGAGGACGATGGACCTTACACAACAACAACAACAACATGGAGGACGATGGATGTTACACAACAACAACAACAACATGGAGGACGATGGATGTTACACAACAACAACAACAACAACATGGAGGACGATGGATGTTACACAACAACAACAACAACATGGAGGACGATGGATGTTACACAACAACAACAACAACATGGAGGACGATGGATGTTACACAACAACAACAACAACATGGAGGACGATGGATGTTACACAACAACAACAACAACAACATGGAGGACGATGGATGTTACACAACAACAACAACAACATGGAGGACGATGGATGTTACACAACAACAACAACAACATGGAGGACGATGGATGTTACACAACAACAACAACAACAGGGAGGACGATGGACCTTACACAACAACAACAACAACATGGAGGACGATGGATGTTACACAACAACAACAACAACATGGAGGACGATGGATGTTACACAACAACAACAACAACATGGAGGACGATGGATGTTACACAACAACAACAACAACATGGAGGACGATGGATGTTACACAACAACAACAACAACAACATGGAGGACGATGGACCTTACACAACAACAACAACAACATGGAGGACGATGGATGTTACACAACAACAACAACAACATGGAGGACGATGGATGTTACACAACAACAACAACAACATGGAGGACGATGGATGTTACACAACAACAACAACAACAACATGGAGGACGATGGACCTTACACAACAACAACAACAACATGGAGGACGATGGATGTTACACAACAACAACAACAACATGGAGGACGATGGATGTTACACAACAACAACAACAACATGGAGGACGATGGATGTTACACAACAACAACAACAACATGGAGGACGATGGATGTTACACAACAACAACAACAACAGGGAGGACGATGGACCTTACACAACAACAACAACAACATGGAGGACGATGGATGTTACACAACAACAACAACAACATGGAGGACGATGGATGTTACACAACAACAACAACAACATGGAGGACGATGGATGTTACACAACAACAACAACAACAACATGGAGGACGATGGATGTTACACAACAACAACAACAACAGGGAGGACGATGGATGTTACACAACAACAACATGGAGGACGATGGATGTTACACAACAACAACAACAACATGGAGGACGATGGATGTTACACAACAACAACAACAGGGAGGACGATGGATGTTACACAACAACAACAACAACAACAACAACAACAACAGGGAGGACGATGGATGTTACACAACAACAACAACAACAACATGGAGGACGATGGATGTTACACAACAACAACAACAACATGGAGGACGATGGACCTTACACAACAACAACAACAACATGGAGGACGATGGATGTTACACAACAACAACAACAACAACAACAACATGGAGGATGATGGATGTTACACAACAACAACAACAACATGGAGGACGATGGATGTTACACAACAACAACAACAACATGGAGGACGATGGATGTTACACAACAACAACAACAACAACATGGAGGACGATGGATGTTACACAACAACAACAACAACAGGGAGGACGATGGATGTTACACAACAACAACAACAACAACAGGGAGGACGATGGATGTTACGCAACAACAACAACAACATGGAGGACGATGGATGTTACACAACAACAACAACAACACGTTGTCCTACAGGGAGGACGATGGATGTTACACAACAACAACAACATGGAGGACGATGGATGTTACACAACAACAACAACAACATGGAGGACGATGGATGTTACACAACAACAACAACAACAACATGGAGGACGATGGATGTTACACAACAACAACAACAACATGGAGGACGATGGATGTTACACAACAACAACAACAACATGGAGGACGATGGATGTTACACAACAACAACAACAACAACATGGAGGACGATGGATGTTACACAACAACAACAACAACAGGGAGGACGATGGATGTTACACAACAACAACAACAACATGGAGGACGATGGATGTTACACAACAACAACAACAACAACAACATGGAGGATGATGGATGTTACACAACAACAACATGGAGGACGATGGATGTTACACAACAACAACAACAACAACAGGGAGGACGATGGATGTTACGCAACAACAACAACAACATGGAGGACGATGGATGTTACACAACAACAACAACAACACGTTGTCCTACAGGGAGGACGATGGATGTTACACAACAACAACAACATGGAGGACGATGGATGTTACACAACAACAACAACAACATGGAGGACGATGGATGTTACACAACAACAACAACAACAACATGGAGGACGATGGATGTTACACAACAACAACAACAACATGGAGGACGATGGATGTTACACAACAACAACAACAACAACATGGAGGACGATGGATGTTACACAACAACAACAACAGGGAGGACGATGGATGTTACACAACAACAACAACAACATGGAGGACGATGGATGTTACACAACAACAACAACAACAACAACATGGAGGATGATGGATGTTACACAACAACAACATGGAGGACGATGGATGTTACACAACAACAACAACAACAACAGGGAGGACGATGGATGTTACGCAACAACAACAACAACATGGAGGACGATGGATGTTACACAACAACAACAACAACACGTTGTCCTACAGGGAGGACGATGGATGTTACACAACAACAACAACATGGAGGACGATGGATGTTACACAACAACAACAACAACATGGAGGACGATGGATGTTACACAACAACAACAACAACAACATGGAGGACGATGGATGTTACACAACAACAACAACAACAACATGGAGGACGATGGATGTTACACAACAACAACAACAACATGGAGGACGATGGATGTTACACAACAACAACAACATGGAGAACGATGGATGTTACACAACAACAACAACAACAGGGAGGACGATGGATGTTACACAACAACAACATGGAGGACGATGGATGTTACACAACAACAACAACAACATGGAGGACGATGGATGTTACACAACAACAACAACAGGGAGGACGATGGATGTTACACAACAACAACAACAACAACAACAACAGGGAGGACGATGGATGTTACACAACAACAACAACAACAACATGGAGGACGATGGATGTTACACAACAACAACAACAACATGGAGGACGATGGACGTTTCAACAACAACAACAACAACATGGAGGACGATGGACCTTACACAACAACAACAACAACATGGAGGACGATGGATGTTACACAACAACAACAACAACAACAACAACATGGAGGATGATGGATGTTACACAACAACAACAACATGGAGGACGATGGATGTTACACAACAACAACAACAACATGGAGGACGATGGATGTTACA